>NC_069499.1:1224905190-1224907690 GCF_027579735.1 Bombina bombina | reverse complement strand
TACATGAGCTAAGTGGTCCTCCCAGGACTCACTGTGGATCGCTATGTCGTCCAGGTAGGCGCAAGCAAAACTCTGGAAGCCATCCAGGAGCCTATCCACCAAGCGCTGGAATGTAGCTGGGGCATTCTTCATCCCAAACGGCATTACCCTAAACTGATATAAGCCGAATGGGGTGACGAATGCCGACTTGGGGATAGCCTCCGGGGCCAGGGGAATCTGCCAGTAACCTTTGCAGAGGTCAATAGTGGTCAGGTAATTTCCCCTGGCTATACGATCGAGTAGCTCGTCTACCCTGGGCATAGGGTAAGCGTCCGTCACGGTTTTTTCATTGAGCCTCCGATAGTCTACGCAGAACCGGGTGGTCCCATCTTTCTTGGGCACCAAGACAACTGGGGAGGCCCAGGGACTATCGGAGGGCTCAATTACCCTGAGCTGGAGCATCTCATCGATCTCCTTCTTCATTCCTGTCCTAACTGCTTCGGGGATTCTGTACGGAGCCTGGCGCAAGGGAGCTTGTCCCGGAGTATCTACCTGGTGGGTGGTTAAAGTAGTGTACCCTGGCTTCGGGGAGAAGGTGAGGTGTTTGGACTGGAGGAGTTGGCTGAGCTGCTCCCTTTCAGTGGGGCTAAGTCGGTCTCCTATCTGAACCTGAGCCACTATACCTGTGGGGAGACTCTTTTCTAATAGGTCTGGAATGGGTAGACTGTCAGGGTCTTCCTGAGGGGAACAACATACGGCCGTCACGTTCTCTGGTCGCTCAAAATATTCCTTGAGCATGTTTACATGGAATGTCTTTCTAAGATTGTTGTCATGGCAGCTAGCTATCACATAAGTGGTGTCTCCCCTTTTCTCTACGATCTGGTAGGGACCCTGCCAGGACGCCTGCAATTTGTCTGTCTTCACCGGCTTAAGTACTAACACCTTTTGTCCTATGGTGAAGATTCTCTTTCGGGCCCCCCGATCGTACCATACTTTCTGTCTTCTCTGGGCCAACTGGAGATTAGCCCGCACGGATTTGGCTAATTGCTCCATTCGGTCCCTGAGTTCCAGCACGTATGGCACAATGGGGACACCGTCAGCCTCCATCTCTCCCTCCCAGTGCTCCCGGATCAGGTTTAGGGGTCCCCGTACCTTTCTTCCGTAGAGCAACTCGAAGGGAGAGAACCCTGTCGTTTCCTGGGGCACCTCCCGATAAGCAAATAGGAGGTGCGGCAGGAAGCGTTCCCAGTCTCGGTATTCCTGAGTGAACGTCTTGAGCATTTGCTTGAGGGTCCCATTGAACCTCTCACACAGCCCGTTCGTCTGGGGGTGGTATGGGGAGCTCAGGAGGGACTTAATTTTGCAAACCTGCCAGAGTTGTTGGGTCAATTCAGCCGTAAATTGGGTGCCTCGGTCGGATAGGATTTCTTTTGGAAATCCTACCCGGGAGAACACCTGTACTAGTGCATTCGCTACCGTATCCGCTTGTATGTTGGATAGGGCGACAGCCTCTGGGTACCTGGTAGCGTAGTCCACTACGGTAAGAATGTAGCGCTTACCGGAGGGACTAGGGGTAGCCAGTGGTCCCACTAGGTCAATAGCAACCCGGCTGAAGGGTTCCTCTACAATGGGCATATTTACTAGATGGGCTTTAGGGTGATCGCCTCGCCTTCCTACTCGTTGACACACATCGCAGGTGTTACAGTAAGTTCTAACGTCAGCGTGCACCCCTGGCCAAAAGAACGTGTGAGTAATGCGGTGTAGGGTACGGGTTACGGCTAGGTGGCCTGCTAAGGGGATGTCGTGGCCTATCTTGAGGATTTCTTGACGGTATTTGTGGGGCACTACCAGCTGTCGCCTACGCTGTCCCCTTTTCTCTGTCCAGCGGTATATTTTCCCTTTTTCCCATAAGAATGTTTCGTTATCTGCCCCGCCCCCTCCGTTCTCTGCTCGTTCCCGGTACTTTTGTAAAGTCGGGTCAGTCTTAGACTCTGTCTCGAAAGCATCTGGGGTGTCCCAGGGTATGGGGCCTAACATGTCAGGCAAGGTCGGGGTAGGTCTTACCTGTGTCTCCCGCACTGGTGAGAGCTCTCGCTCCATCCGGGCTTGGGCCCGTGTAGTCACTGGGTCCGCCTCGTTGTTGCATACTGGAGCATAGGCAGAAGTCATGGGGCCCAAATCGTTGCCCAGTAGTACTTCGGCAGGTAAATTATCCTTTATGCCCACGTTCACAGCCCCCTTTCCCGCTCCCCAATCAAGATGCACTTGAGCTGTTGGAATTTTGTACACATCCCCCCCCGCCACTCTAACGGCCACAGTCTGTCCGGATCGCTTGTGCTCTGGCACCAAATGACTCTGTACCAGCGTGATAGTAGCCCCTGTGTCTCTCAATCCCTCTGTAGATCGCCCCTCGAGCCATACCTTCTGCCGATGGTGCTGGCGGTTATCTGAGGCAGCATATACAGGGTCCACCTCGTGAAGCGGCCCCACATATCCCTCCATAGGGGCCTCTTGGTTAACA
>NC_069499.1:1224832690-1224897690 GCF_027579735.1 Bombina bombina | reverse complement strand
TTTCCGTTTTTTATTTTTGCTCAATTGACTTCTATGGGGGTTTAGGGTCAATATTGTAAGTTCAGTTTTTTACACGTCAGGTTACCGCGAGAACAAAAACAGTTTAATTGTAATACGAGCGCAACCCGATGTGTGCAAAAAGCATACTTCTAGTGCAGTTAACGCTCAAGCATTAAATACAGCTCCACTTGTAATCTGGATTGGTGGTTTGGAGAAGCAGCTACTTTACCACAGAAGTTTTCTTCTGAGCCACTATGCAGTGAAGCTGGTTGAGGATGAAACCACTTGAGGAGTGTATGGGATCCTGCAGCATAATCTATGCAAAGAGAAAATTTGCTTTTTAAAGGACCACTAAATAGAGTAGAAATGAATAATTAACAAGTGCATAATAAAAAGGCAACGCAGTAACACTTACTCTGAATTTCACAAAACAAGTAGATTTTTTTTCTGGCAAATTAATTTTTTCTCCCATTTGCCAGCGTGAAATACATCAGCCAATCACAGACTAGTATACATATACCCTGTGAACTTGTGCACATGCTCAGTAGGAGCTGGTTCTGTAGAAAGTGTGCATACGATTGGATAATTGAAGTAAATAGGAAAGTATCTTAAAAGTGTTTTTTTTCTGAATCCTGAAAGTTTAATTTTGACTTGAGTGTCCCTTTAAATAACTTTATCCGTCCTCCTGCTATATACTTTTATCACCATAGAACTAAATATATAATGTTTTTTCTCAATGAGATAGAAATATTCATGTATAGTGATACTTGAAAAAGAAGGAATAAAAAATTCCATAGGAATAGATTTCTCACTGGCTGATAAGGACATTTTCCCAGCAGTGTTGCCCCACAAGCATAAAAAAAATGTTTTTTTACAAAACAAAATGAATACAAGAAATCCCTTTTTACATGCAAGGAACTAAACAAGAGTCTTTTTGAAGGAGGGCAAACATTTTATCTGTCACTTAAAAGTGAAGAAGACAGAAAAGGTCTTTTAGAGAGGGTTCTTCAATTTCAGCCCCATGACCCAATAAAGGGCAAGTCTGTCCTTTTGGTTTCTTAGAACTGTAATTAAAAAAAAAACCTCCTCAGCGGATTCATAGATGCTTGTTGCTGCTGAGGAGGGGTCTTGTTCAAGCAACATAACATTTGAAATTAATTCAGACTCATTTAACCTATATTTTCTAGCTGATAAACAGTGGATGTTCCTGCAATGAACATATGGTTATTTTAACTGTCCTAGTGCATAATATCTCCCACAGAAAATGTGAACCACTAGAATTTGAGAAAAACTATACATCAGCAATGCTTTGGAAGCAGAATTGTAAAATATGATCTGTAAATGCATGTATTTTAACGACCAGCAACGTATCCTGTACGTCGCTGGTCGTTCAATGGGACTCGCTTTTTAAATAGAATGACTTTTGCGCTATTGTAGGAGGCCTGCTAGAAGGAGGTTGTAATCGCGCAGTCTCTTATCACTGGCAGCGAGACCCACTCTATTATGGGCAAAAAATACTTAAAACCAGCAATGTGCAGGGCACATTGTGGTCGTTAAGGGGTTAAATATACTTATGTTTGTTTGCTTTTGTTAAAGTAACATTTCTGTATTAAATGGCATTTGTACAGGGAATCTTGCAGATGCAACTAAAGGGGTTTATGAGCCTGGTATGTTTTGGGTCATTATCTCTAAACCATGACCATGCAAGATTTAAAAATAAGTATCTTCTCTCTAGGTCATGTCTTTCATTGATTGGGCAGGTAGCATAATATCTGGTGATGTTGTTTCCTTACATCATCCAATATGGCGGGGTCATTTCAGTGTGTTTTGCCCCAGCACTTAACAAATGTTATATTTGAAAACTTTTTGAGGAACTCGGTATTAAGTGGAATAGTGTTGTCTGTTGGGTTATTGTGTCTTTTTAGCTGTGGAATTTGATAAGTGAAAAAACAATCCCCATAAATGTATTATTAAAGGGATAGTAAACACTAAAATTGTTATTGTTAAAAAGATAGATAATGCCTTTACTTCCTATTCCCCAGCTTTGCACAGCTAACATTGTTATATTAATATACTTTATAACATTTAAACTAAATTTATGCCTGTTTCTAAGCCACTTCAGAAAGCCTCTTATAGCATGCTTTTTTATTAGCTTTTCACAACAGGAGACTAGTTCATATGGGCTATATAGATAACTTTGTGCTCATGCCCATGGAGTTATTTAAGAGTCCACACAACACAGCACTAATTGGCTAAAATTCAAGTCAATAAATAAATCAAAAGTCTGTCAGAAGAGGCTTTGATACAAGGTAATCACAGAGGTAAAAATAATAACTAATATAACTGTGTTGATTATGCAAAACTGGGGAATGGGTCATAAAGGGATTATCTATCTTTTAAAACAATAACAATTCTGGTGTAGACTGTCCTTTTAAGTATAAAGAATTTGGACTGGGATCAGAAAACCAGGACTTGCACAAGTGTACTAAAGGGCCATAGTTCATCAAACCAACAACAAAAAAGTGAGGATGATAAAAAATAAGCATGGCAGATTATGATTGTGTCAGTATCTAAAATGGCTCATCTGCAATCCCTAACATGCAGTTAATTATCAAACAATAGATCGTGAATAACATCATAAGGGTTCAATGCCTATCTGGTCAATCCCAGAGTATAGGGGGAAAAACTCAACATAAATAAGCCCATAATATAATAAAAACACACCAAGGTGGAGGTAAAGACAGTGAAACTTTTATTAAATATGTTTAACATCATAAAAGGCTCTCTGATAATCCTGTGGCGAAAGAGGCCCGAATCCTGCTGGTGAGCCTTTTAAACAGGTGGGTTGACTACACCCACAAGACTGTAACATTGTTGCAGTCTCACACTCTTGCACTCTACTTTTCTCTCTCCTTCAGGCATTAACCCTTAGGAGGCTCCTAGAATATTTGGCTCTACGCTCACATTGTCTGGAATTTTTATTCAATAGTCATGCTAAAGTACCTGAGCCACCTAAATCTTTTCATTCACTAAACATTAAAAAAGAAGATTTGGAAGGACTTCCGGTGGGCGGGCCAGGGAGCGGCAGCAATGGAGTAGAGCTCTGCTTAAGATCTCTCTATATAACATCCACTGCCGCTCCGAATCAGTCCAACAACCTTTCCCTAGGTTCGGAAGAGAACCGGGAATCAGCCGTTGAAGGTTATGATCGACACCTCCGCCGCTGGGAGCGACATCAAAAACGGGCGCGACTAGGCCTCACCCAAGTCTGCTGCATATGTAGGCAACAATTACGGCGCATGCAACAGCAGGAGAAAGTTACTGGAGACTGGCCAGAGGGGAGATAGAGGGAGTTGAGAGTCCAGCAGACCTGAATGGTAACATCGAGGTATTGTGGAATTCGACTATTCCATGTGGGTAACGGCTCAGTAGGCGACACAGAAAGTGCAACTGGCTATACACACGGCCCTAAACTCCATCTCACAGGCCATACCAGATCCTAACCCACATACATGACACAGGCGAAATCGCCCCTCTCTCATCCACCTGTCACCTCTATTAGGCTGGTGAAAATAGTGCCCATACTGCGGAACATCCCAGTAACATGAGGAATGGTTGAAAGGCTCAGACCCCACCATGGGAGCAGGATATAAGCAAGACACAGGAAGCTAGCTAATGGCCGGCAATAATACCCTCACAGCCACTTCTAAAAGAACCCAGGATTGATTACAGTATGATATACTCTACCGTGAACACCCTACATAGACACAGAAAACTCATAGTGTTATACTCATAGTGGAAACACTTTATCACTACCCATCTTGAATGCTCCTCTCATCTTAAAATATTAGAGTGGAATGTGGGAGGCATCACATCTCCCATAAAAAGAAAGGCTATACTAAACTATCTGAAATCACAGAAAGTAGACATAGCGATACTTGAGGAGACACATTTAAATACACGCGAACACCAAAAGTTAAAAAAAATGTGGGTTACAGAAGTTCTCCATACCACCTACGAGACACGCAGAGCAAGAAGGGTGGCCATGTTGTTTCGTAAAAACTTAAATTACACAATAACCAAATCAGAATGTGACCTGGAGGGATGATTTATTATCGCCCGCATAACAGTTGAGACCCTTCCCATGGTGTTAGTGGGAATATACGCTCCTAATGATAAGAAACCAGAATTTTGGCACCAGCTAAAACAGACACTCAGGTAGAGGCTATTGTCTTGGGGGGGGAGACCTCAATATAGCCCCAAAAGTATCAGCGGACAGATTTAAGAACCCAGAATCGACTCTAAACAAGGTCCCAATGCCTAAATAGCACAAAAGAGATTCTAGACTTTTAGGCAAATTTATCAACACACTTCACCTTAAAGATATTTGGAGAGAACGCAATACAGACTCTAAAGACTTCACATGCCTCACCATATCCAAAGACACACTATCACGTATTAACCTCTTTCTGGTGGCAGGGAAACTAAGCACTAAAATCTGAGACACTAAAATTCACCCCATAACCCTCTCTGACCACTTACGGCCCCAACCGTGCAGAATAGGATCAGGTATAAAGAGACAAAAATTAACAGAGACGCCTTCTTAAACCAAAAAGCTATATACTCGCTCACACACTCCCAAGCCAGATTCTACAGGTTTGGTAATAGGACTGGTAAATATTTGGTGAAAATCACCAAATTGACGCGTAAACAAACAATTCTAGCAATCAAAGACAAAGACCGAACGGTGACCAATGTCAGAGACATTCAGACTGCATTTACTGACTATTATAAGGAATTATACGATTGTCCCATTGAAAAAAACTAAAAAAACAGACCTTCTGGCAATACCAACTTATGCCTAAACTGACTGAGGAACAAAATACCAGCTTAAATGCACCAATAACACTCCAAGAGGTAACACACGTTATTAACAGCCTACCTCAAAGAATACACCAGGAACAGATGGCATGCCGGAGGAGCTATACAAATTGATGCAGGCAGAAGTGGGGGACACACTAGCCAAGCTATTTAATCATGTTTTGCAGGAGGGGGGCCCAATATCCCAGAGGTTCACGGAAGCCACCATAACTATTATTCCAAAACTGGGTGGAGACCCACTACTCCGTAGCTCTTTTAGACCCATTTCCCTACTCAATTCGGATTACAAAATATTCACTAAAATATTAGCAAATAGGCTGGCCCCCATACTCCCTTCCTTAATACACCCTGACCAAACGGGTTTTGTCAAGCATAGATCCTCAGTCTGTAATGTACGGAAAGTACTATGAAAAAGATGAGAAGGGAGGGGGAACTACAAGAACTACTGGAGACTTGACGCAGAAAAAGCTTTTGATAAAGTCCTGTGGGATCACCTTTATACAGTATTAGTGGAATGTGGGTTTCAGGGACAATTTGTACAAACAATCTACTCAAACCCAACAGCGTTCATTCTAATTAATGGTGACACTACCCCCCCTTTTTCGCTTAAACGCGGTACCAGACAGGGATGTCCATTATCCCCCCTATTATTCGACCTTGCAATTGAACTCTTAGCCATTAAAATCAGAAATCAGATTCCAAGCCTAAGTTTGGGGAATGCTAAACTGCACCTTTCATTCGGCTAGATTTAGAGTTTTGTCGGTAAAGACCCGCGTAGCTAACGCAGCTTTTTTTCCTACTGCTGCTTCCAAACAACGCTGGTATTTAGAGTTGTCTGAGGGGCTGCGTTAGGCTCCAAAAAGGGAGCGTTGAGCCAAATTTTCTGCCACTTCAACCCTCAATACCAGTGTTGCTTACGGTAGCGGTAATCTGGCAAAACGTGCTCGTGCACGATTCACCATAGGAAACAATGGGGAAGTTTGGGCTGAAAAAAAACCTAACACCTGCAAAAAACCAGCGTTAAGCTCCCAACGCAGCCCCATTGTTTCCTATGGGGAAACACTTTCTAAGTCTGCACCTAACACCCTAAGATGAACCCTGAGTCTAAACAACCCTAACCTTACACTTATTAACCCCTAATCTGCCAACCCCGCTATCGCTGACACCTGCATTACACAATTAAACCCTAATATGCCGCTCCGGACACCGCCGCCACCTACATTATCCCTATGAAGCCCTAATCTGCTGCCTCCAACATCGCCGACACCTATATTATATTTATTAACCCCTAATCTGCCCCCCCCAATGTCGCCGCCACCTAACTTCAAGTATTAAACCCTAATCTTCCGACCGGACCTCGCCGCTACTATAATAAATGTATTAACCCCTAAAGCTAAGTCTAACTCTAACCCTAACACCCCCCTAAATTAAATATAATTTTAATCTAACAAAATAAATTAACTCTTATTAACTAAAGTATTCCTATTTATAACTAAATACTTACCTGTAAAATAAACTCTAATATAGCTACAATATAACGGATAATTTTATTGTAGCTATTTTAGGATTAATATTTATTTTACAGGCAACTTTGTATTTATTTTAACTAGGTACAATAGCTATTAAATAGTTATTAACTATGTAATAGCTACCTAGTTAACATAATTACAAAATTACCTGTAAAATAAATCCTAACCTAAGTTACAAATAAGCCTAACACTACACTATCATTAAATTAATTAAATAAATTAACTACCAATACCTACAATTAAATACAATTAAATAAACTAAACTAAATTACAAAACAAAACAAACACCAAATTACAGAAAATAAAAAAAATATTACAAGAATTTTAAACTAATTACACCTAATCTAAGCCCCCTAATAAAATTAAAAAAAAAACATAATAATAAAAGTCCCTACCCTATTCTACATTACAAAGTAATCAGCTCTTTTACCAGCCCTTAAAAGGGCTTTTTGAGGGGCATGCCCCAAAGTAATCAGCTCTTTTGCCTGTAAAAAAAAATACAACCCCCCCAACATTAAAACTCACCACCCACATACCCCTACTCTAACCCACCCAAACCCCCCTTAAATAAACCTAACACGACCCCCCTAAAGATCTCCCTACCTTGAGTCATCTTCACCCAGCCGGGCCGAAGTCTTCATCCAATGGGGCAGAAGAGGACATCCGGACCGGCAGACATCTTTATCCAAGCGGCATCTTCTATCTTCATCCATCCGGAGCAGAGCGGAGCCATCTTCTTCCCAGCCGACGCGTATCCATCCTCTTCAACCGACGCCTACTCGCCGAATGAAGGTTCCTTTAAATGACGTCATCCAAGGCGGTGTCCCTCGAATTCCGATTGGCTGATTGGATTCTATCAGCCAATCGGAATTAAGATAGGAAAAATCTGATTGGCTGATCCAATCAGCCAATCAGATTGAGCTTGCATTTAATTGGCTGATCGGAACAGCCAATCGAATGCGAGCTCAATCTGATTGGCTGATTGGATCAGCCAATCGGATTGAACTTGAATCTGTTTGGCTGATTGAATCAGCTAATCAGATTTTTCCTACCTTAATTCCGATTGGCTGATAGAATCCTATCAGCCAATTGGAATTCGAGGGATGCTATCTTGGATGACGTCATTTAAAGGAACCTTCATTCGGCAAGTAGGCGTCGGTTGAAGAGGATGGATCCGTGTCCTCTTCTGCCCGGATAGGATGAAGACTTTCCTCTTCTGCCCCATCGGATGAAGACTTCGGCCTGGCTGGGTGAAGACGACTCAAGGTAGGGAGATCTTCAGGGGGGTAGTGTTAGGTTTATTTAAGGGGGGTTTGGGTGGGTTAGAGTAGGGGTATGTGGGTGGTGGGTTTTAATGTTGGGGGGTTGTATTTTTTTTTTTTTACAGGCAAAAGAGCAAATTACTTTGGGGCATGCCCCGCAAAAAGCCCTTTTAAGGGCTGGTAAAAGAGCTGATTACTTTGTAATGTAGAATAGGGTAGGGACTTTTATTATTTTTTTTATTTTTTATTTTATTAGGGGGCTTAGATTAGGTGTAATTAGTTTAAAATTCTTGTAATATTTTTTTCTTTTCTGTAATTTAGTGTTTGTTTTGTTTTGTAATTTAGTTTAGATTATTCAATTGTATTTAACTGTAGGTATTGGTAGTTAATTTATTTAATTAATTTAATGATAGTGTAGTGTTAGGTTTAATTGTAACTTAGGTTAGGATTTATTTTACAGGTAATTTTGTAATTATTTTAACTAGGTAGCTATTAAATAGTTAATAACTATTTAATAGCTATTGTACCTAGTTAAAATAAATACAAAGTTGCCTGTTAAATAAATATAAATCCTAAAATAGCTACAATATAATTATTCATTATATTGTAGCTATATTATGGTTTATTTTACAGGTAAGTATTTAGTTTTAAATAGCAATACTTTAGTTAATAAGAGTTAATTTATTTAGTTAGATTAAAATTATATTTAATTTAGGGGGGTGTTAGGGTTAGGGTTAGACTTAGGTTTAGGGGTTAATACATTTATTATAGTAGCGGCGAGGTCCGGTCGGCAGATTAGGGGTTAATACTTGAAGTTAGGTGGCGGCGACGTTGGGGGGGGGCATATTAGGGGTTAATAAATATTATGTAGGTGTCGGCGATGTTAGGGGCAGCAGATTAGGGGTTCATAGGGATAATGTAGGTGGCGGCGATGTGCGGTCGGCAGATTAGGGGTTAAAAATATTTATTATAGTGGCGGCGATGTGGGGGGACCTCGGTTTAGGGGTACATAGGTAGTTTATGGGTGTTAGTGTACTTTAGAGCACCGTAGTTAAGAACTTTATATACCGGCGTTAGCCCATAAAGCTCTTAACTACAGCCTTTCCATGGGCGTTAGGAGTCTTGTCGGTAGAGGGTCTACCGCTCACTTCAGCTAAGACTCTAAATACCTGCGTTAGGAAGGTCCCATTGAAAAGATAGGATATGCAATTGGCGTAAGGGGATATGCGGTATGGAAAAGTCATGGCTTGAAAGTGAGCGGTACACCTTACCTGGCCGACTCTAAATGCCAGCGGGTGGCCAAAAGCAGCGTTAGGACCCCTTAATGCTGCTTTTGACGGCTAACGCAGAACTCTAAATCTAGGTGATTGTTTGCAGATGATATGATACTATATATCACTGTCCCTCAAATTAACACCCCCTGAATTATGTCCCTGATAGAGCACTTTGGGATTATCTCAGGCTACCAGGTTAATAAAACTAAATCAGAGCTTTTATGGCTCAACCCACACCATAACCAAAGCATTGGATAGTTCGAATTCAAAATAATTACCAGAGATGTTACATACCTAGGAGTGAAACTTTCAGACAACATAGACTCTTGGTATGACTCTAATTATAAACCATTATTCCTAGAGATTACAACATTACTTAAGACCTGGAATGCTCTGCCTTTAGCCCTCACAGCGAGAGTCAACCCAATTAAAATGATAATTTTTCCCAAGCTGCTCTATTTGTTCCAAATGCTTCCTGAGCCACTGTCAAAAAAAGATTTACAAATGCTAAACTCTGCAGTCACTAATTTTGTATGGAGGGGGAAAAAACACAGACTTGGCCTCCATAAATTAAACACCCCGACACTGAAGGGTGGCCTGGGACTTCCTGATTTGCAGTTCTATAACTAGGCAGCACAAATTAAATATGTAATGGACTGGTGGCTAGATAAAGAAACCTTCACAATCCTTGATCTTGATAAAGAAATTGTCCAACCCTGGTCACTATCCTTCTTCCCACACTCGTCACTCAATAAACTAGATCCGAAGATTCAGGGACTCACACCATTTACAGGACTGATTAGGACATGGCAAAAACTATGTAAACACTTTCATATTTCACCACACAAGACTAAATTCTTACCACTTAGAGGAAACCCGACCTTCATACCTGGTCTCACGACCCAGACCTTTAGGATTTGGGAACGATGACTTACTAACGACAGACGGTAACACAATAATTCCATTCCTAGACTTAATGAACAAGTATGACATTCCAAAACAACATCCCTTTGCTTATCTACAGGCTAAGCACTATATATACACCCTAAGAGATCCACAGACATTAGGAATCAACATAGACACGATTGACAAAATAGTCTCCTGGACTAAACAGGGTATTCGATCCATCTCGCCCATATATAACTTACTGCAGGAGACCCCTAGTAACACGGTGGTATCAGAGTTAACACGGGACTGGTCAAACAGATTGGGGTCAGCAGTCACAGAGGCCCAGATTTTGAAGAACGTTGAGACAGTTAGGAAGGCCACTCTATCTATGGACTCTAGAGAATCACACACGAAACTAATACACAAGGCATATATCACACCTAAAGACTATCAAAAATGGGGCTCTAAACAACCACAATACTGCAGCAAATGCCAACATCCTAAACCAGACCTTATCCATATGATTTGGCAATGTCCACTCCTGCAGAAGTTCTGGCATATAATTTCACACTGGGTCAGCTCACTTTGCCACACTCAAATAGCACTCACCCTGGAAAAGGTGATATTTCTAGACCTCGAAGATCACACTATAGGAAATGCGATTCTGATGGCGAGGAAACTTATTCTCTAACATTGGTTAGAAAAGGAATCCCCGACACTCACAAAACTCAAACACACACTTACTCGTCAGTTGTTCTGCGAACAAGCTGACTCTCTGGGGATATAACAGTTAGAACAACCAACTTCATTAAAAAATGGGAACCATACATAATCTCACTACCTATTCAGACTCAGAAGCAAATATTGACGCCCCTAATAAATGCAGAGTATGTTCTTAATGCCCAATTTAGGGGGGAGTGGAAACTATGGGATTAGACACCCCAGACTGAAGATGATGAAGCCACCCTGCACAATCCAATATGAAGGTTATAGCCCCACGATATGCTCAGGAGATCAGAGTGGTCAGGACATGAATATTACAAGATATTAATGTGAAAACTTATTATTAAGACATGTTGAAGTCTGACCTTTGGTGACTTCGTTACACCTGAGGTCCTTTGTTGTTTGTATATTTGTTTTAGTTTTAGACTAAAAATAGAAAATGTTCAGATTTCCTTATTTACATAGTTTATGCATATTTTCTGCAAAAGGACTTCATTGTGAAAACGAGCTTCTGAAAGTGACTACAACAAATCGTATAATGCAAACACTGAATAGAACTTATGGGACAGCCAAATCTTAACTCTCCATATTTGAATCTTGAAGACTCTGAGACAGCATTAGAAACTTTTAAAATGTTACTGTATTTTGCAGAGAAATGTATTCCTCTGATCTACACTTTAATTGTAAATGAAGGTAATCAAATAAAGATATGTTTTAAAACAAAATAGAAGATTTGGGGAGCTACCATTGTTAGAGCAATTAGTTCCCTAAGAAACATTGGGAGAGATCTTTCTTACTTAGAAGTGCTTTCAATTCTTAAAGTGTTTGTGTGTATATACAGTATAAAGTATATATGTGGGGACCAGAAGGAGTAACATCATGGATACAGGTTCTCCACATATCTCAAGATCTTGGTAATAAGCTTAGATATTGTGTATTATTGTTATGTCCCAATTCATTCTAAAGAATTGTAACTTTGCATATATGTTATTTTTAATGCTTTTATAATTTGGCACTGTAAAACCTGTATTGGTATTTCTGTTATTAAACACATAGAAAATCTAATTTTGTCTCTGAACTCTAATATCTGAATTCACACTCTGAAGAGACAAGGTTAAAGACACGTTACCTAATTGTTAATTTTGTGTGAGTTAGTTAGGGTCTCCAAGACACCTCTTTATTCAGAGTTCTAGGTGGTGGCAGTGATTAGTTAAACTGGGGTAGTGTGGACAGGATTTGGGGGTTAATTTGGTGTCCCTCTAAGGTCCTTTGTAGAGTTAAAGGTTTTAGGGAACCAGAGGCTTAGTGCTATTAACCCCTTCATACCCACACTCCTCCCCATTTGTGATGAGTGAAGTGAGTGGAAAGGCTTAATCGTCACAAACTACACTTTTTTTCTTTCTTTTTTTTCTTCTTTTTCCACTATTTTATACGCCCCTGTATACATAATTTCACATCTTTATACATATTGATTCAATGTTAATTTATAACTTTATGTCAGCATATGGTCTTTGTAAAACCATATATTTCCCATGTCTGTTCTCCTACACTGGACACTGTCTGCCTCTGTCAGCTAAGCCCCTCTCATGATTTTTACGACACCCCCTCATCTCCATGCATTCAGACCTCTAAAACACTTTCTGTTCTTTTTACCCATCCTGTGTTTTAAGATATAATCTGTAAATCCCATTGAATTGGTCAGATTTGAGAAAGGGAGGAATTCTTCTGAAAGATTGTCAACTTATAAATGTATAGTTAGTCCAATAAAAAAGTATTATTGCTCAATGCAATACTATTGTTATTTTGATATATTCCTTTAAACTTTTGCAGGCCAATCTGACGCTAATATATCTCTCTCCTTCAGCTTGATTTTAAAAGCACCCCAGTCTTAATAAGAAAATACAGACAGACATTCACCTCAGCTGTACTACTGCTATGTAAACAGGTAGCCTATGGAAGATATTTCTCATCCAATCCCTGTCTAGTATGGGAGTGTATCCTATACCTACATAACACCATTGATATAATATAACATTTGTGTTACTATCAGTATAGTATGAAATCTCGAGTGTGATTGAGACTGCTTATTTTCTTTTGCCTGTTATCCATTTAAATTTTCAGCATGTATATATGTGGTGTTAATATGACGGATATTTCCTTTCAGTTTAGATGCTATAGATCTGGTTTACCATATAGGTGTGAAGTCTAATCTCATACATTAAGTATATATCGTTTATTATTCGTACTTAATATTGTACAGATGAGCGGTTTCTTCAATTCATTTGGAGATGTTACGGAACACGAAGATGGGCCGTTCCTATTGGTCCTTAGTTACACACCCACGACCCGCCCTGTATATATTACGTGGCGTACCGTTATCTACACATAAGTACTCCGACATCCCAATCGTTCAGATATAGACACTTAAAACCTTATTCATCATGAGAGTTATAAATCTAATCTCCTGCCTGAGGTTTGACATTCATACTATATCTCACATAGATGTATGGCTTGATCGATTAGCCAATAGATAATACGGACTGTGGGAATAGATCGTTTCTATTGGTCCCTTGTGATGCATTAGCATATTAGACGCAATCCAATCAGATAAACGTCTTAGTCTGTAAATATCACATAACATTCCGTGGTTTATGTTGAAGTACATTAATACCTTAATCGGGCATATATGGGTGATTGTATAGCGTAACAAGCATAGATATAATGCTAAACAAAAGAAGCTTGTTTACGAGTCAGTTTATATGCAACTATATTTCCACGTTACCAGTGATTGGAAATTATTGTTGCTACAGTCCAAACATTATATTTGTTGTATATGCTAGGGAAATAAATAACCCTAGTGATATTATAATACTATATTGCACTTAGTTAAAGTCATTTTGTTGGAGCTCATAATTTGATATCTTATCTACAATCAACAAGTAAAGGGTTTCCATCTAAGGTTCCTGGTTTCTTTATTGTTAAAGTGAAATACCACTCATTTCCAGATTTTAAAGATTACTCATTCTGAAACAATATTTATATAGATCATACGTGTCTAAGATATAGTTATTATGTACACACTATGCTTCTAATTGAGTATTCTTAATATTACATAATCCTTAACTACATTAGATACAGTCTTAGTGTGAAAACACATATTGGTATCTTGTAGTGTTCGGTTAGTATGTTATATACCTAACACTCTTCTTTATTGAAACCACATTGAAAAGATATATATACTGTCATAATTTGTATATAGGTAAGTCACGCTGAACGTAAGTGGGATAGGCAAAATGATTGTTTTAGGTATTTGAAGTGCTATGGGCGGCCATACTACACCTAGTATTTGTTTTTGAAAAAAACCTTTATTGTAATGTACGAATAATATCTACCTTATATTGATATTTAGGGTACCACTCTTTTTATTTATTATTCAAGTTTCTTGTTTCTGAAGAAATTCAGGTAATACCTATGAATGTGAAATATTGTAAATTATAAAGTAGAGGTCTCTAATCGAATCAAATATAGCTATAGATCATAACGTCACATTACATAAGTTTTTCTATTGTCGCACAAGAGTGGAACAATTTTTAAAATACAATAAAATAGTCTGATGGATAAATACCATTCAAATTTTGTGTCGTAGTTATATGACTCATAGTACTTGTTCCTGAGTATGTTAGAGAAACAGGTACATTCATATATTTGTACATCTGTATGCTGAACTAGCATGTATATACATTAAGTCAAGTGATGAATTGTGACAGAAGTTATATCGTTGAATTATTGTCATATTTTTTAATTTTTTCAAATTCTAAATTCCAGCGAGTATAATTTTAATTTTTAGACAACTTTAAAGAAATACCCAGAAGTTATTTGCCTCATTCATTCCATTCGGCATGGTTGTATTTAATCTGAAAATCCAACCAGTTTCTTTTTGTAGTAGGATTTTTTCACAGTTACCCCCTCTGATTCCAGGTTTGATTTGTTCCATACCCCAGCATTTGAAAGAGACAGTTTTACCTGAGTGGGATTCTAGAAAATGTTTAGCCACACTAGTTATTTGTTTGCCCTTCTCTCGGTCTTTCTGTGCGTTTCGAATATTACTGAGGTGTTCTGTCATTCTAGTGTTAAGCTTGCGGGTAGTCATACCTGTGTAAATTATGTTACATGAACATGATAGGCAATAGATGACATTTTCGCTTTGACAGTTTATGTGGCTCTTGATTTGCCAAGTTTTGCCAAATCTGTCTGTTATGGTATCTTTTTTCACCATATATTGGCAAATGTTACAATGCCCACAAGGTACCGAGCCTTGGTGAATGGGTTTCTTATGTCTATTCCTGTTAAAGTGACTATTAGTAAGATGGTCATTAAGATTATTAGCACGTCTAAAAGTAAAAGACGGATTGGTTGGTAACAACATGTTAAGCTTGTCATCACTTTTTAGAATGTGCCAGTGTTTGTTTATTATCGCTGATACTTCATCGCTTTGACTGCTATAGGTAGATATGAATCTTATTGTATTTGTGTCAGGTGATGTGGCTTCTTTGGGTCTAAGCAGGTCTAATCTATCTTTTGAAAGTGCTTTTTGATAAGCCCTTGCTAATGACTTTTTAGAGTAGCCACGTTCCAAGAGTCTTACTCTTAGTTCACCTGCTGCTTTTTTAAAAGCATCGATGCTAGAACTGTTTCTTCTTAGTCTAAGATATTCACCGTACGGTAAACTACGGATAGTAGATGGATAATGGTGGCTACTGGCGTGTAATATGTTGTTAGTCGCAGTAGGTTTTCTATATGATTCAGTTTCTAGTTTGTTATTCTGTTTTACAATGGTCAAATCTAGAAATTCTACTTTTGCCATACTAGTGTTGTACGTCAGATATAGGCCAAAGGGGTTTACATTTAGGCATTCGATGAATTTTTGCAAATTTTCAGCTGTGCCTTCCCATACGAAAAAGATATCATCTATGTACCTGGACCAGTGGGAGATGTATTCAGTGTATTGGTTCATGTTGTCATTGAACACTATCGTCTCTTCCCACCAGCCCAGGTACAAGTTGGCATATGTGGGTGCACACGAAGTCCCCATGGCTGTACCACATATTTGTAAAAAGTACTTGTCATCAAAGACAAAGTAATTATGTCTGAGGACAAATTTTAACAACCTGATGATAAAGTCTTTGGTATTCAATTCAATATCTTGATCTTTGTCTAAGAAGTAAGCCACCGCTTTTATACCCCACTCAGGACTTATACTGGTATACAGCGATTCAACGTCGCACGTAACCAGTAATGAATGTTCAGTGATTTCTATGTTTTGTAATTTATTTAGGATATGCATGGTATCCTTAGTATGTGAGGATAGAGTATTCACAAAACATCTAAGTCTTGCGTCCACATATTTACTAGCCTGTTCTGTCAGGGAGCCCATACCTGAGACTATGGGTCTCCCTGGCGGACAGGCAATGTTTTTGTGGATTTTGGGTAATAAATACAACGTCGCAGTTTTAGGTTTTACAACAGTAAGGAACTTATGTTCTTTAGCATCTATGATTTTATCTGCAAAAGCTCCATCAATCAATTTTTTGTAATGTTCTAGAAAATTATCAGTAGGATTCCCTAATAATCTTTTGTAATTCTTGGTATTTGACAATTGTTTCATTGCTTCTTCAATGTACATTGTAGTAGGCCATATAACTATATTGCCCCCCTTATCACTATTTTTGAATTGGACATCAGTCCATGATGTCATTTCTTTCATGGCTTCAAATTCGGATTTGGTCATGTTTGCCCCATGAAATTTGGTATCTTTGATAGAAATAATATCATTGCATACCAAATTGAGAAAAGTGATAGCTTGGGGGGAAATATTGCTTGGAGGAGTGAATTGTGATTGTAATTTTAAAATGTTACGCCAATTGTCAGTCTTGGGTGTATTGTTAGATTGGTTAGTCACATCCTCACTATCATCCAGTAACGCTATGAGATTGTTCAATGCTACAATATCAGTTTGAGAAGCAAGATTAGGGTCATCATTAGGTGTAAAATATTTTCTTAATAAAATCTTCCTAACAAATAGATGGGTGTCTTTTATAGCCTCGAATTTGTCAATGTGGTTGGAAGGTACGAAGGATAAGCCTTTTTTGAGGGCGGAATAATGTGCCGGGGTTAGTCTCCTATCAGATAGGTTAATAATATTTAACCCACCATCAGTCTTATCTGTATTTATTTCTTCTTGTTCTTGTTGTAAGATTGGGTTTTGTGTGGTTGGTTGAACCGGACTTGGCGTCTGGTTCGTGGTTGTATGCCTTCTGCCACGTCTAGTCCTACGTCTAAAGGGGTAGGTCTCAGGTTAATGTGTGGTTTGGTTTTTTTCTTATTGTAATTGTTTGTAGGGACAAGTATGGATTTCGGTTGTAAGTCAGTTTCTGATGTGTCTGCATCTGTTGAATCATATTCTATATCAGTGCATTCTGAGTCATGCCTGAGGAAACAGTATATCTGAGAAACGCGTCGCATGTATTCCTTATGTATAAGATACATTTTTAACACTGAGATGAGTGGTATTATTTTTTATACTTTTTAAATAAATTTACTTTTATATCAAATCCACTCCTAGTGTTATAATTGATACTTCCTGTTGCTATGCTACTTTAGAGTATTAACACTCTGACACCCACCCATCCGTTACTCCACCTTGGAACAGCTAGCTGGATTGCTGTGAAATCCAGCCTGTCTCTATGGGCAAAATTGATTGCCTTCACCACATGTGAGTATCCTGTGCATATTGGGGTGTTGTTGTGCCTTATATCACCATTGATCTGCACCATTGGCGCCTCTGTACTTTGTCTCACATCTCTAGTTTCCCTCCGTTTGGATACCGATAGAGAGCTGCCTACTCGTTCAGCTAGCTGGATTGCTGCTAAAATCCAGCCCGCCTCTATTGGCATAACTGAATGCCTTCATCTATTGTGAGTACCCTGTTATCTTAGTACATTGGTACACTTCCAGAAACCTCCATTGATCTGCACCATTGGCGCCCCTTCCGTGTTGTTCTTTCTTTTCAGACGCAGAGAAATTAGATTTGGATGCTTGAATGGACCTTGGATTAGAAGATCCTGCCTCATCGGCAGAGTCCACGGTGGAACAGATGACATGTCAACCAGGTCTGCATACCAAGCCCTGCGTGGCCACGCAGGTGCTATCAAAATCACAGAAGCTCTCTCCTGCTTGATTCTGGCAACCAGACGTGGAAGGAGAGGAAACAGTGGAAATACATAGGCCAGGTTGAAAGACCAGGGCACTGCTAGAGCATCTATCAGTATACTGCCTGGGGATCCTGGGACCTGGACCCGTAACAAGGAAGTTTGGTGTTCTGACAGGACGTCATCAGAAGAAAATAAAATCTAAAATTTTTGTCACCACACTCACTTTACCCTTCCTAGTACTTAGAGTAGGCAAAGAGAATGACTGGGGGTTGGAGCTAAGGGAGGAGCTATATAGACAGCTCTGCTGTGGGTGCTCTCTTTGCCACTTCCTGTTAGGAAGAAGAATATCCCACAAGTATGGATGAATCCATGGACTCGATACATCTTGCAAGAGAAATATAGCTCTTCTGCCACCTTTGATTTCCTTTCTGGCAAAATTGAGATCCTGTGCAGTAAATCAATCAATGTTGCAGGAATCTACCGCGCACCTAGCTCCCCTGTGCATTCCATTTCTGACATAGCAGATCTCCTTAGTGAAACCATAGCTCAAAACCCAAAAAGTTAAATTTTGGTTTTTGGAGATTTTAATATTGATTGGCTGAATCCAAAAAATAATAGTTGTCGCTCGCTGTTTAAATCTTTGCAGCTAACGCAATTAATCTCCTAACCAACTCGCATAAACATCAAAAGCCATAATCACACCCTGCTCGACTGGATTTTCTCCACTTCTCCTGACCGAATCCAGGAGGCAGGTGTTCTCCCTAACAATTTCAGTGATCACTGCTTAGTGTACTGTGTGCGCAAAATAAAGGCAACTAAATCCTCTCCCAAGGTTAAAATCACCAGATCCTTCAAAAGATTTAATCTTCAATCTTTTCGAATTGACATCCAGAACCTACCCTGGCACAGATTAAACTTAATCCCTGATCTAGACTCTGCAGTTGAATTCTTTCAGTCTGAACTCCTACAAGTTTGGAATTTACATGCCCCGCTGCATAAGGTGAGAGTAAAAGGAGCACACCTGAATTGGATCACAGCTGACCTCATTCAAATGTACCAGTTTCAGGATTCATTGTGGTCAAAATTCAAACATACAGGCTTTATGAACGATCACTGTGTATATAGAAAATGGCAAAATATATGCTCTAAACAAACAAAATTGGCCAAGGCCCAATATTTCTGTGAAAATCTGAACAATAACATATCAAACCATAGAAAGTTTTGGAAACTCATAAATAACTTACAAAATCCTCCAATCCACTCCCAACCCCCCACTGTCACTGTGGACAACCATACCCTGCAACTCCCCTTAGAAGTAGCAAATGCCTTTAATAGTTATATTGTCGGATGCTCCACCACCCTGATTGACAAACTAATAAATGACACGCATCCTGAAACTACAAATGTGGATCAGGCCCCACTAAATCAGCAAAGACCCAATATAGAGAAGCTCAATTTTAGACCTGTACCCATTAATGTCGTTAAGAAACACCTTAATAATCTAAAAATGAAAAACCAGTCCGGACCTGATCAAATGCCAGCAATGCTGTTGAAACTCAGTGTGCCGGCAATTGCTAAACCGGTAACAACCCTAATTAACGAATGCTTGGTGTCTGGATACATACCCAAACTTTGGAAAACTGCAAGAGTAGTGCCTATCCATAAAAGTGGGGAGTTAACCTTGGTTTCTAATTATTGCCCTATATCTTTGCTCCCAGTATTGTCAAAAATCTTAGAAAAATGCGTCCATACGCAATTATGTGAGTATTACCAACAATCTAACTATCTGACCCCTGATCAATCCGGTTTTCGCCCGAATCACTCCACTACAACTGCCCTCCTAAAAGTTTGCAACGACATCCAAACTGGCATGGAAAAAGGAGACCTAACTGGAGCTATTTTCCTTGATTTTGCAAAGGCCTTTGACACAGTGGACCATGACATAGTACTGCTCAAACTAAAAAACTCTGGTATTGCTGATCGTCCGTTAACCTGGTTTCGATCATATGTATCGGATCGATCGTAATATGTCTCCATTTCTGACAGCGACTCCCTCCCTCTCCCAGTCACGTGTGGTGTACCCCAAGGTTCCATTCTCGGCCCCCTACTATTCACATTATTTATAAATGATCTACCTAATGTCTTCAAATCCTCAACTGTACACATGTACGCAGATGACACAGTAATCTATGCAAACAATTCCGATCTGTCGCAACTTGAAGCAGTGCTCCAAGACCAGTTCACAGAGGTAGAAAAGTGGATCTCAAAAAACAAACTCTTCCTAAACACTGACAAAACTGTCACAATGATCTTTGGAACGGGACATAAATTACACAAATTACAAAATTCCCATATTCGCATCAAAACAAAATCCAATTGCACGCTGACCACAGTCCACTCTTTTAAATACTTGGGTATGTTGTTAGACCCCAATCTATCTTTTGGCCTCCACATAGAAAAACTTGCATCTAAACTTTATCCAAAACTAGGTGCCCTGTACAGAAACAAATCCTGCCTCAGCCCTACTGTAATTAGGGCTGACTAGTAAACTACTATTTGTATTCAGAACAAAGCACCGTCAGCCACGTGGAACATTACATAAAGAAGTAGAAAAACTACTTTCTGACTTGTGCTAGGAATGTTCTGGAAAGGAATGCTGCTTTCCTCTCCTATCTGCTTCCTTATCAATGTCATGTGTGTTGAAGCATTTTATTGTCTTGTAAAATACAGTTACTGTAGGTTATGTAATAACCAACAGAGTATGAGTATAGAGTATAAATTGCAGTTAATAGATAAACCCCAATGCATTTCCCATCCCACTGTACCCAAGGTGTTTTCATGGAAAAATACTGATGTCAGATATGCATGGATAACGCAGAGTTTGTGGTTATGCAGGTCACAAAACTAATATCTTGTGATGACAGATTCATTTTAATTGGAGGCTGAATCATTAATTCTTTTTTCAGTTCTATCTTTGTAATTAGTTTAGCAGGTTATACAAAAATAAAATAAAAAAAAAGGAATTTCATTTGAGAAATATTAACTAAGGCTGAGCCTTCTATTTTTTTTTTTTTTACTTCAAGGAATTGATTGTCTGTTCATAAATTTTCCATTTCTGTAGATCAGCACAGTCACTACATTAAATCTGCACAATATGTTATTTACACAATATCTTACTTGCTTACTTAATCTTACTTAATGTAACAAGGGACATTTATCTCAGATGTCTGCTGTCTAATAGGTAGGAGAATGCTGCCCGGAAGATCTGCAATGTTTACATATTCCTAACAGAGTAAAGTTGATAATAAATTGTAGCTTTACCTATGGGATTTTGTTTTTGGAATATGGAACAGATGTGTGAGAATAAATATGTAATTCATAAATGGACACTGACAACGCTAGAACAAGTGACTTTTAAATCAACATTGACAGCAAATTTTGTTCTAATAGTAACTTTAAAAATATAGGCAGCATTTTCATAGTTTCAAATAATGAATTTGTGGCTGCCGTTAACCCTTTTTCTTAGTTAATGTCTCTCAGCAGTTTACATACAGATTTTTTAGCATAGTGTTTGCTATATATCGAGAGAGGTTATTTAAACACTACCGCACTTTGGCTAAAAATTACGTCTCACAAAAGTAATTTTTTATTATACTTTATTTATGAAGCGCCAACATATTCCGCAGCGCTGTCCATGGGTACAATTCATTTAAATAAAACAATAATATAAAACTTGTAAGAGACAAGAAAAAATGTTACAAATACATACAGGAGGAATTGAGGGCCCTATTCCAGTGGAAACTTACAATCTAAAAGGGTAGGAGGTCGAGAAACAGGAGTAGACACTAAGGCACAAATATGGGACAAAATTATGTGTAATGATTTTAGAAAATTTATCATGGTGCGGACAGACATGATCCGCTATAGAGAATCATGTCTGCTGCACATCGATAAATTCCGACAGCATACGCTGTCGTCATTTATCATTGCAACAGCAGTGCTTGTGAAATGCTGGTGCAATACCGCCCCCTGCAGATTCGCTGCCAATCGACTGCTAGCAACCCGATCATATTCGATTGGGCTGATTGCTGTCCGCAACCTCAGAGGTAGCGGACAAGTTAAGGAAGGTCAATTTTGACGAATTAGTGCCCGTTTTTTAATAATTCTATTTTAATTCATTAAAATTGACATTTCAAGCATTTTCTTCAAACACTTACCTTTTAATCCTGAAAGCTGCTCCATCGATTCCCTAGGCCGTCGGAAGCCTCTGCTTATGTCAGAAATGACAAATCCGGCTTCCTCCAATCACGGCCTTCCCCCTGGGGGGATCATGGCCTGAGGGAACGCCGTTATTGGATGAAGCCGGATTCGTCATTTTGGACCTGCGAAGAGGGTTTGCGATGAGTGGAGGAAGCGCTGCAGCAGCTTCATCCAATCACGGCTTTCCCTCAGGCCATGATCCCCCCAGGGGGAAGGCCGTGATTGGAGGAAGCCGGATTTGTCATTTCTGACGTAAGCAGAGGCTTCCGACGGCCGGGAGCAGCATTCAGGATTAAAAGGTAAGTTTTTGTAGAAAACGCTTGAAATGTCAATTTTGATGAATTAAAGTGCCCTTGTTTTTAATAGGGTTATTAAACACCGGGCACTAATTTGTCAAAATTGACCTTCACTTTAACTTCCGCTTCAGGCGGAAATGAAGCAGGGTGGGTCGGAAGCAGCATCTGCGGCTTCATAAATCGACCCCTATATCTTAATTATTCAAAACACAAATTTTGTGACATTTGATTTTTTTTTAAAACCAGTGCAAAGATGTTGGTTGCCAAGTAATCAGACTGAGCAGCAAACAATTAAATCACAATAAATTGCAAACGGAAATCATATTTAGAGGGATATAAAACAGTATGTTTTATTGTTGTAATAAAAACATCTCTAAGCAGCAGGTAATACTTAATAGAAACCATCAGCATACACATTATTCATCATTTTAAATGTTTTTCTTTTTTTTTATATCTTTTTTTAAAATCCATTTGTGTATGGTCTGTAACTTCTTGTAACAGCACAACAATGAGGCATTTCCCCTTCTAGGTGTTGCTAGGAGACACATGCACTAGCTTTTACTGTGCTCCAGCAACAAGTCAGTGTCCTTTGCTGCAAAAATCATGTGACAGAATACCTAAGAAGAACTTAAAGGGATAGTCTAGTCAAAATTAAACTTTCATGATTCAGACAGAGCATGCATTTTTAAGCAACTTTCTAATTTACTCCTATTATCAATTTTTCTTCGTATCTTTATCTGAAAAAGTAAGAATGTAAGCTTAGGAGCCGGGCTATTTTTGGTTCAGCACCTGGGTAGCGTTTGCTGATTGGTGTCTAAATGTAGCCACCAATCACTTAGCGCTACCCAGGGTACTGAACTAAAAATGGGCCGACTCCTATGCTTACACCCCAGCTTTTTCAAATAAAGATACCAAGAGAGCAAAGAAAAATTGGTAATAGGAGTAAATTAGAAAGTTGCAGAAAATTGCATGCTCTATCGAAATCATGAAAGTTTAATTTTGATTAGACTATCCCTTTAAGTGTTATCATGGCAGCTCCCTTCCCTTAAAGGGACACTGAACCCAAATTTTTTTCTTTCGTGATTCACATAGAGCATGCAATTTTAAGCAAATTTCTAATTTACTCCTATTATCAAATTTTCTTCATTCTCTTGGTATCTTTATTTGAAATGCAAGAATGTAAGTTTATATGGCGGCCTATTTTTGGTGAACAACCTGGGTTGTTCTTGCTGATTGGTAGATAAATTCACCCACCAATAAACAAGTGCTGTCCAGAGTTCTGAACCAAAAATTGTCTGGCTCATTAGCTTGGATGCCTTTTTTTTCAAATAAAGATAGCAAGAACAAAAAGAATGATAATAGGAGTAATTAGAAAGTTGCTTAAAATTGCATGCTCTATCTGGATCACGAAAGAAACAATTTGAGTTCAGTGTCCCTTTAATATAGGTAGTGGTTGATTTGCAAGAAAAGTAGTTGTTTACTTTTTAAAACACAATCTGCTTATTTTTATGAACTAATATGGTTTACCCACAGAAAAGGTAGGTTTACACAAAAATATATGCTTTTCCACACAATTAAGAAATATAATGGTCTCTTGTTATAATCAAACATAAAATATAACTTTTATTATTATGTATTAAAAAGACAGCAGAAACATTCAACTTCTTTCTGCACGGTCACGTAATTAAAAATACTACCCCTTTGTAACAGAATTAGATAGTAGTAGATTGAATGAATATTGCTGCTGTAAGAATAGCACTGTATCAATCCTAGGATACGAGGGGAGCACTACATGATATGCATATGCTGTATTCTTGGCTATAAAGTTATAATATTGCGTTAATTAAATAACTCTCCTAGGTAGGATGTGAACAACTCAGTAGCAGTGTTGTCAGGATATTATATAGCCGTTAGCAGCGGCGCCTATAATAGCAGCCTTTAATATGTTTTTAATGTGTATTGTGATTTTTTTTTTAACCCTTACACTTCTGTTCTCAGGTCGAGCTCATATTCTAGTGCATTTTTGTCTTTCACTCTAGCGCAAACTATAACTTGTAATACCAGTGATATTTAGCGCGGTCGCAATATCCATTGAAAATATAGGTTGCATTAGAGTGATGGGGGCACTAACCCATGTCTGGTAAATGGGAATTTACCAGGGACTTGTAATATCAAGTTGGGAGTTCATGTTAGCATGGTCCAGCGATATTGCTTATAGTTATCATTAGCCACTTGCAATCTGTCCAGATTGTACAATAGTGATCAATAAAGGTTTAATTAAATCTGGACCGTGTCTTCATCTGTGGTCATTTTAGAGTGTTTTGCACATGCACAACATAATAGAATTATTCCAGTATGTCTTGGAATATTTGCAGATATGTTTAAAAAGCTGGTTTTAATATTACTACCTGACAAGTTTTTCTTAAGCTGGTATACAGAATGCAGAAGTCTAAACTGTGTAATAAATGAAATAATGACGGATTTTGAGAAATTATAATTTTCTTGCTCTACAACTGCCGATTATTGGCAACGACCACAGTGATCATATCACCATTAACAATCAATGGTTTATAGATTAGGTTAAGCATTTTGATTTGGATTATGGATAAGCCCTTAGCTGACAGAGAATGCGGCAATGCATTGTAAAACATGGCAGCTGGCCAAGATAAAACAAAATGTATGCTTACCTGAAAAATGTCTTTCTTTCAGGATATGGAGAGTCCACGACATTCAACTACTAGTGGGAATATCACTCCTGGCCAGCAGGAGGCGGCAAAGAGCACTACAGCAAAGCTGTTAAGTGTCAATCCCCTACCCATAATCCCCAGTCATTCGACCTAAGGGAAATAGAAAAAGAATAGCACAAAGGTGTAGAGGTGCCTGAGGTTTAGTAAAAAATAACTGTCTTAATAAAGGGTGGGGTCATGGACTCACGATATCCGTAAAGAAAGAAATTTATCAGGTAAGCATAAATTTTGTTTTCTTTCCTAAGATATGGAGAGTCCACAACGTCATCCATTTACTAGTGGGAACCAATACCCAAGCTAGAGGACACAGAATGAACAGGGAGGGAGAACAAGACAGGCAGACCTAAACAGAAGGCATCACCACTTGAAGAACCTTTCTCAAAAAAGAAACCTCACTTGAGACAAAAGTATCAAATTTGGAAAATTTGAAAAAAGTATGCAGAGAGGACCAAGTTGCAGCCTTGCAAAGCTGTTCCACAGAAGCTTTATCTTTGAAAGCCCAAAAAGAGGAGACAGCCCTAGTGGAATGAGCTGTAATTCTCTCAGGAGGCTGCTGTCCAGAAGTCTCATAAGCAAAATGAATCATACTTATTAACCAGAGGGAAAGAGAAGTAGCCTTCTGACCCTTATGCTTTCCTGAGAAACAAACAAACAGGGCAGAAGACTGGTGAAAATCCTTAGTCGCCTGTATGTAGAATTTTAGAGCATGCACAACATCCAAATTATGCAACAGACATTCTTTATGAGAAGAAGGATTGAGACAGAGAGAAGGAACAACAATTTCCTGATTAATATTTCAATCCGAAACCACTTTAGGAAGAAACCGCAATTTAGTACGAAGAACCGCCTTATCCGCATAAAAGATAAGGTAAGGTGAATCACACCACAAAGCCGAGAGTTCTGAAACTCTCCGAGCAGAAGAGATAGCAATAAGAAACAAAACCTGTCAAGATACCAACTTAATATCTATGGAATGCATTGGCTCAAACAGAGCCTGCTGCAAAACTTTAAGAACAAGATTCTACCACAAATTTCGTAATCTAGCCGTATATTATTTACACCCATAATCACAAATATAACATTTCATAAAAAAAAATATTTGTTTAAATTAGTCTTTTAAACATATACATTTCACATTCACTAGGAATTATTTAATCTAAAAATTATATAAAATCAAAGATAAATGTTTCATGTTTTCTAGTTAACACCAAAGTTGACAGTCTGGTAAGTTTATATAAATAACAATTCTTTAAAACATAAATAACATTACATCAGATTATCCTATGAATGTATTTGATTTAACTATCCAAATGGAATACTGTTTACACTCAGTGTAAATACACGCTCCAGTAGCAAGATGTAAGTCCGGTCTCCTATATACCCAAACAGGCCTGAAACAGATTTTCCAGCTGAGCAGTGTGCTCAGATGCTACTTGCTGAGAGGATACTACCAGTTGCAAGACTTAAACCGCACGGCTTACCTTCACCTTCTTTCATTCATGGGGTATATAAGAGACCAGACTTACATCTTGCTAGCGGAGCGTGTATTTACACAGAGTGCCCGGACTGTAGCAGAAGAAAGGGACGGTACCTGTTCTAATATTACCGGAGCGTGTTTTGACACTATGTGCCCGGTTCTAAACATGGACTGTTAGCTGGCCAGCTTTGTAACATGCTAGCATGTAGGGGGTTATTGTTGAATTGTTTGACATTGTGACGTACCATCATCTGTTTCACCTTCTATCTGGTTTATAATATATTGTTAATTTATGAAGGCAGACCCAGTGTCTTTACCACCCATATAATAAACACTTGGTTTAAAGTGGTATCCTGTGCAGCCTTGTCCTTCTTTGGTCCTTATTACTGGATATAGGACTCTATCTTTCTAAGTGATATATATTTATTTGGGACTTTCGCACGGACACAACACTAAATATACATTATCTGAGTGCCCCTTTCCCCAGTAATTATTTATTAGTAATATTCAGGTTGTAATTTTACCCTGATTCTATGGTGAGCATCAGATTTGTAAAATAAATTTAACAAGAGGGAGTGTAATTGAACACTGTGTCTGCCTTCATAATACACGCACCTGGTGAGGTGACATCATGGCATTTAAACTCACTGAAGAGAAGTGGGTAAGTGATATAAATGAGGCTTTTAAGCCGACAATCAAATATTGATTAAAAGAGCAGTGATGTGTTTACAGCATTTAAAGATTACAAGAATAAGGCTATTAAGGAATTAAAAATTAAATGGGAGCGTTAGAGGCGGCCATGATCGGTCGCATTTTATGAAGCTCCTGGGGCTAAACTTCAAATATATAAATAGCATCGAGATGCAACATTCAACTAACCCTATAATTATCGGATTTCACTTCTACTCATGTTGTGGATCTGAGATTTACCAAGATTTACACATCAAACTCTCCAGGAGCTGATTTAGCCGATTACTTACGCAGGACACCACCTTATGTCGGAGCTAGCAATCTCTTTTAACATCTACTCAAACTATACAGACACTGTCCTTCAAGACTGCGCTAAACTTCTGTTTTGTTCTTTTTGAAGGAGTGTGGCCCGGAAAAAGGAGTATTGCACCCGATACCCCACACAGCATAACTACTCAAATCAGGAGGCGGCCTGTATATTCCCATTTTGCCATCTTCCCAACCCCCCCCCCCCTCCTGGTGATCAGGGGTTTTACAGGCCTATCTGTTCACTGGACTCATTTAACAAGATGGAGGAATTTCAATTCAAAATTCTAGCCTTGCTGCGAGACATTGATCGCAAGATGGATGTGGGTTTTGCCGGACTCAGAGCTGCCATCAGAGGAGACTACACTGCAGAGGACGTATGTCAACTCCCGCCATCTAGGTAGGACACAACTACAACACCGGAGACTCACCCCACTATGGATCGGATACTGCGATGTAGCTCCGTAGAGCCTAAGAAGTCCGTGGGGCCAGTGGAAGCGAATGACAGCAGAGAAAGTCCAGTCACTCACCACCCGCCTTCCACACCCGCTCACATCCGCTCAGTTTTTACAACTGCGGCAAACAAGAGGGTTGATCTTGGCGCTACCTCCCGACCTAGAGAGACTCACAATTACGAGACACATGTCGCGCCCTCAGCTATCCTAAGTGCAGAAACAGGTCGGCAACTTTCCTTCTCACCCCCGGTGCCCTGTTTAGGAGATGCAGCCGGCTCCTGGATGGGATATTGGGGATTCCCTCAGGACCACATCGCAATTAGCCGGTCATCTGAATTGACAATGTGCTTGTCAGCTGCGCCCCCAAGACGGCTCGCTACAATGGTCAACCAAGATTTTTCCACTGCCTCAGTATGTTGTATAAATGGAGAATTGGACCTATCTCGCAGCTGGTCAGATCTAGTTAGAGATGGTATAGGCTAGTCACAATGGCGTCCCAAAGATGTATATTATTTCCGCACCTGATCCGGAACTTTTGATAATGTATACATCTCTCCCCTGGACCTGTTGCTAATAACTAGATGCTCTTTATACAATTTGAAATGTTATTATAGTCTCTCTTTGCTACATACTGTGTGTATACATGTGTCCTGCCCCAGGTAGTGTCAGTTATATTCAGTCACAGACCCATGAGATCACACAGGTATAGGAGACACATATACAGCCTCCCAACACATGTCGCAGATTTAAAGTTCCATTATTCCAGTTACTAACACTAGTTGCTTGCCCTAACAGCAGTTATAATCCCACCTAAAGCCAGAGGGCAGTAGGTTAGTATGTTTATATTCATTATTTGTTGTATATAGTACTATTCCCTCATAATCTACTATTTATGTATACCTTATATATTCCTCTGTGATATCACACTTAAATGATTGGGCCAAAAAGTTCATATTGTACCTATTGCTATCTAACACCTACTACAGCGCAGGCAGTTCCTTCAGACAGGCACCACAGAATGAAAATTTGATTTGTCAATAGGTTTATGGTGTTTGCATGTGAACAGTTAATAATCTTGTATTTTAAAGAGCGTTAGTACATGCTAGATAACTATTGATTTTAAGTAGTTAGTCTGTGTCACTATTTAGTTTCATCTACTTAAATACATAATAGCGGCTCTAGATGTCAAACAATTTTTTAATCAGCCGAGCATGTTTTATTTTAACTGTTAACCTGTATTGCCAAGCTAGACACAGACAACTACCCTTCCTAAACACAGCTTAAATACCAGTCAGATTACTGTTATTACTTATACTGCTTAAGTTAGACAGAGTTCTACTTTAAAGCTCCTAGATTCTAACCTAATTTTACTCTGTATCATCTTGTTATAGTGACTGCATAACATATGAAAGCAGTACTTAACTACTGTCTGTTTGTTTGTTTAATATTTACCTCCCTAGAGATTTGATCAATGTTGAATATGCATATTACCCCTTACTTATAAGTCTCTACAAATTCACCATAGATGAGATTAGTGAATATTTAGCTATTTACCAGCAAGTTTAACCTCTCCTGCTCCTTATATCCCAAACACATGTCCAGAGCACCTACCAGGTTTATCATTTCCCTCTTTTTACCAGCTACATCTAATGGGGAGAGTCCTAATATGGTGCCGCCTCCCCTCCCGATTACTTACGCAGGACACCACCTTATGTCGGAGCTAGCAATCTCTTTTAACATCTACTCAAACTATACAGACACTGTCCTTCAAGACTGCGCTAAACTTCTGTTTTGTTCTTTTTGAAGGAGTGTGGCCCGGAAAAAGGAGTATTGCACCCGATACCCCACACAGCATAACTACTCAAATCAGGAGGCGGCCTGTATATTCCCATTTTGCCATCTTCCCAACCCCCCCCCCCTCCTGGTGATCAGGGGTTTTACAGGCCTATCTGTTCACTGGACTCATTTAACAAGATGGAGGAATTTCAATTCAAAATTCTAGCCTTGCTGCGAGACATTGATCGCAAGATGGATGTGGGTTTTGCCGGACTCAGAGCTGCCATCAGAGGAGACTACACTGCAGAGGACGTATGTCAACTCCCGCCATCTAGGTAGGACACAACTACAACACCGGAGACTCACCCCACTATGGATCGGATACTGCGATGTAGCTCCGTAGAGCCTAAGAAGTCCGTGGGGCCAGTGGAAGCGAATGACAGCAGAGAAAGTCCAGTCACTCACCACCCGCCTTCCACACCCGCTCACATCCGCTCAGTTTTTACAACTGCGGCAAACAAGAGGGTTGATCTTGGCGCTACCTCCCGACCTAGAGAGACTCACAATTACGAGACACATGTCGCGCCCTCAGCTATCCTAAGTGCAGAAACAGGTCGGCAACTTTCCTTCTCACCCCCGGTGCCCTGTTTAGGAGATGCAGCCGGCTCCTGGATGGGATATTGGGGATTCCCTCAGGACCACATCGCAATTAGCCGGTCATCTGAATTGACAATGTGCTTGTCAGCTGCGCCCCCAAGACGGCTCGCTACAATGGTCAACCAAGATTTTTCCACTGCCTCAGTATGTTGTATAAATGGAGAATTGGACCTATCTCGCAGCTGGTCAGATCTAGTTAGAGATGGTATAGGCTAGTCACAATGGCGTCCCAAAGATGTATATTATTTCCGCACCTGATCCGGAACTTTTGATAATGTATACATCTCTCCCCTGGACCTGTTGCTAATAACTAGATGCTCTTTATACAATTTGAAATGTTATTATAGTCTCTCTTTGCTACATACTGTGTGTATACATGTGTCCTGCCCCAGGTAGTGTCAGTTATATTCAGTCACAGACCCATGAGATCACACAGGTATAGGAGACACATATACAGCCTCCCAACACATGTCGCAGATTTAAAGTTCCATTATTCCAGTTACTAACACTAGTTGCTTGCCCTAACAGCAGTTATAATCCCACCTAAAGCCAGAGGGCAGTAGGTTAGTATGTTTATATTCATTATTTGTTGTATATAGTACTATTCCCTCATAATCTACTATTTATGTATACCTTATATATTCCTCTGTGATATCACACTTAAATGATTGGGCCAAAAAGTTCATATTGTACCTATTGCTATCTAACACCTACTACAGCGCAGGCAGTTCCTTCAGACAGGCACCACAGAATGAAAATTTGATTTGTCAATAGGTTTATGGTGTTTGCATGTGAACAGTTAATAATCTTGTATTTTAAAGAGCGTTAGTACATGCTAGATAACTATTGATTTTAAGTAGTTAGTCTGTGTCACTATTTAGTTTCATCTACTTAAATACATAATAGCGGCTCTAGATGTCAAACAATTTTTTAATCAGCCGAGCATGTTTTATTTTAACTGTTAACCTGTATTGCCAAGCTAGACACAGACAACTACCCTTCCTAAACACAGCTTAAATACCAGTCAGATTACTGTTATTACTTATACTGCTTAAGTTAGACAGAGTTCTACTTTAAAGCTCCTAGATTCTAACCTAATTTTACTCTGTATCATCTTGTTATAGTGACTGCATAACATATGAAAGCAGTACTTAACTACTGTCTGTTTGTTTGTTTAATATTTACCTCCCTAGAGATTTGATCAATGTTGAATATGCATATTACCCCTTACTTATAAGTCTCTACAAATTCACCATAGATGAGATTAGTGAATATTTAGCTATTTACCAGCAAGTTTAACCTCTCCTGCTCCTTATATCCCAAACACATGTCCAGAGCACCTACCAGGTTTATCATTTCCCTCTTTTTACCAGCTACATCTAATGGGGAGAGTCCTAATATGGTGCCGCCTCCCCTCTCCCTCCCTCCCCCCCCCCCTTCCCTGGGTCCTATACCCATTTTTCTTTAACCCAAGCGGCTCTTGTCCGCTGCAATCTTTTCCCTCTCTCATCATATTCTTGTTAGTTATATCCCTCCACCAACATAGATATTTTGTATACTCCAAAAGTCCCAGTCTGCTATTCGATAAATACTTTCCTCACCACAAGTGGACACGTACATTTGTTAATATATCATCACTCTATATCCACTCCAGTTCACAGGGAGTGGCCCTTTTAGCCTATCCCTTCTTGAAACAGGGACATAACTTGGTCAACATATCTATAACACCTTTTATACCATTAAAATGAGACCATATATTCACTCCTGAGCAATTCTACTTCTATACGCACCAGCTAATGAAGTTCTATGTGTGTGTTCAATACAAGATAATAACTATTATACCATTGTCTAAGACTTATTATGTACCTTTTATTCTTGTAATTTCTCTGCGCATACCCATGTAGAGTTGATTTACTTTGTTTTCATTTGTTTGTCTCAATAAAAAAAATATTTAAAAAAAAAATAAAAATAAATGGGAGCTAGCAAGCTTACAGAAATATGTTAAAGAGGAATTGATCCCTAGAGGTCTAAGGATTAGATTGGACCCAGGGATCAATCTAAGAGGGGTGGAAGCTGACACTGAGTTTATCCAGAAATGGAATGCAATCCTAACAAGATGCACGCTTGAGCTTATGCAGCTAATTGTGGATGAAGATGAAAAAAGGCTAGAAGAAAGTAAAGCAGAAACAAACAAAACATATGAGCAAGTTAACCTATTTGCACAAGACCCAGCCTTTGAAAAACTTAATAAAGAAATGCAAAGAAGCTTAGAAAAGCTACAGAATGAGATTAAGTTTAGAAAAAGGCGGAAAATGGTGAGGGACCAAGATGATTTTAAGAAGGGTACTATATATACAGTATATATGACTCAGGTAATGACAACTCTGAGAACGAGTTAGAAAGTGGTCCTCAAAATATAAGAAACACAATACAGGCTAGGATCCCTTTAGGGGGAAGACAAGAAGAGGAGGAAGACGAAAGAGGGGGAGGTGGTCCCTCTTTTTCCAGCAGACAAAGGCAGAGGGCAGAGGGGGGAGATTCAGGAACAGCCCCCAATACAGAATGATAACCAGGAATCAGAGGAAAGAGAGTCAATCCTGGGGGAATACAAACTAATAGAATCTTCTGAGGAGATGTCTGTTGTTAATTTATCCAAAACCAAATTGGATCTGGCACATATAAACCTACTTTAAAAAAGGCCTCACTTTCTGTCCCACAAATTGCCTTGACAAATTAGAATTTTTAAAAGATCTTAAATCTATACGCAAGGAACATTATCCTTAAGAAAATGTGGGGCAATAAATTTAGTAAGGAAGAGGTTGAGGATAGCCAAGATAAGGTAGCTATTGAGAATCTTGTGTCTCTGCTTGAAGAACAGGAAGGACAAACAGCAGAAATTAGCTAAACAGACTAACTTTAAACCATCATCTAAATATATGTCCCAATTATCTTTATCACCGAGTGTATACACATTTGTGAGATGTGTTGAACAGGATGTAGATAACATTGGCATTAGTGGTATATAAAGTGATAATCTATCTTTTTATGAAAGGAAAGCTCTAAAAGACCTAATGGGAAAGAAAGACATTCAGATCAAACCCTCGGATAAGGGAGGGAACATTGTGATCCTGGACCAAGGTGACTATATGAAGAAAGTATTAAGACAACTGCATATGAAAGAACAGTATGAAGACGTCTCTAGACTTATTTATGAAAGGTCTTGTGATGAGCTTATCTTTATTTTAAATAATGCAAGAGATCAGGGAAATATAACAAAGAAAGAATGTGATTTTCTTGTGAATCCATACCCCATTGAACCTACATTCTACTGCATACCAAAGTTGCACAAAAATATGAAGAACCCCCCAGCACTCCCCATAGTGTCTGGCATTGGTGGACCCACTGAAGGGATCAGTAGATACATTGATTTCTATCTACAACCCTTCCTTACTGAACTGTCCTTCTTCTTACGCTGGATGTGGAATCACTGTATTCCTTGATCCCACATAATGTGGGTTTGAGTGCAGCAAGACACTTTCTATTGCTGAGAGGAGAGGAATACAGTGACAACACTAACCTAGTACTTAAGTTATTAGAATTTGTATTGACCAACAATATATTTATGTTTGATGGTAAACATTACAGACAATTGCGAGGTACAGCCATGGGTGCGGCATGCGCCCCCACCTATGCCTGCTTACATCTTGGTGTTTAAGAAACAGTGGATTTTTTCCAGGGTTTGGACCAATAGGTGGAGGTGCATGTCGCTCTATGGCTGAGATTTGTGGATGATATTCTAGTACTGTGGAAAGGTATTGCAAAATTCGTAGAAAAGATTAATAGCAATAACAGAAATCTATAGCTGACTTATCAGATTAGTGACAAGGAGGCCACATACCTTGATTTAAAGATTACTATAAACAATGGCATGTTACAAACCAAAGTTTATCGTAAAGGAGATAGCAACTGTTTGCTGCACACATCTAGTCACCATCCTGAAGCTCTTAAAAATGGGATACCTGTAGGACAATTTTTAAGACTAAAAAGGTGTTGCTCTATTGAGGCAGATTTTGAGAAACAGGCAGCAGAAACGGCAAAAATATTTATACAAAGAGGATATTCAAGATACTCTGTGACATACTTAATAAACACTGTCATATTTTATCCAGCGACAACTCTGTAGCTAGCTATATTTCTGAATATCCACTGATGACTGCCAAAAGGGCCCCAAGCATAAAAGACAGGTTAGTGCACAGTGAATTTCAAAAGGAAGTACCCACAAACTGGTTATAGGGACAGTCTAGTATAAATTAAACTTTCATTATTCAGATAGGACTTTTAATTTTAATCAACTTTCCAATTTACTTTTATCATCAAATTTGCTTTTTTCTCTTGGTATTCATAGTTTAAACTAAACATAGGTAGGCTCATATGCTAATTTCTAAGCCTTTGAGGGCTGCCTCTTATCACAGGCTTTTTAAATCTCATTTCAACACAAAGAGACAGAAAGTACACGTGGGCCATATAGATAACAGTGTGTTCAGGCACAGGGGGTTATTTAAGATTTAGCACAAAACAATGCTACATTTAAGACAATAGATAATAAACAGTCACAGTCATGTGATCAGGGGGCTGGACGAAGGTTCTTAGATACATGGTAATCACAGAGGTAAAAAGTATAGTAATATAACTGTGTTGGTTATGTAAAACTGGGGAATGGGTAATAAAGGGATTATCTGTCTTTTAAAACAATAACAATTCTATGGTAGACTGTCCTTTTAACTAAATCACAAGAGGTGAAAGGCTGTCAACCTTGTGGATAGTGTGTATATTGCAAATTTATAGAAAAATCATCTAGTTTTTGTACAGAATTTTCAGACAAAATCTATAATATAAATGAATGAATTGTATGTAACACTAACGGCTAGATTTAGAGTTTTGTCGGTAACGACCCGAAAAGCTAACGCCGGCTATTTTCTGGCCGCACCATAAAAATAACTCTGGTATTGAGAGTCCACATAAAGGCTGCGTTAGGCTCCAAAAAAGGAGCGTAGAGCATATTTAACGCAGCTTCAACTCTCGATACCAGAGTTGCTTATGCAAGCGGCCAGCCTCAAAAACGTGCTCGTGCACGATTCCCCCATAGAAAACAATGGGGCTGTTTGAGCTGAAAAAAAACCTAACACCTGCAAAAAAGCCGCGTTCAGCTCCTAACGCAGCCCCATTGTTTGCTATGCGGAAACACTTCCTACGTCTGCACCTAACACTCTCACATGTACCCCGAGTCTAAACACCCCTAACCTTACACTTATTAACCCCTAATCTGCCGCCCCCGCTATCGCTGACCCCTGCATATTATTATTAACCCCTAATCTGCCGCTCCGTAAACCGCCGCTACTTACATTATCCCTATGTACCCCTAATCTGCTGCCCTAACATCGCCGACCCCTATATTATATTTATTAACCCCTAATCTGTCCCCCACAACGTCGCCTCCACCTGCCTACACTTATTAACCCCTAATCTGCCGACCGGACCGCACCGCTATTATAATAAAGTTATTAACCCCTAATCCGCCTCACTAACCCTATAATAAATAGTATTAACCCCTAATCTGCCCTCCCTAACATCGCCGACACCTAACTTCAATTATTAACCCCTAATCTGCCGACTTGAGCTCACTGCTATTCTAATAAATGTATTAACCCCTAAAGCTAAGTCTAACCCTAACACTAACACCCCCCTAAATTAAATATAATTTACATCTAACGAAATTAAATATCTCTTATTAAATAAATTATTCCTATTTAAAGCTAAATACTTACCTGTAAAATAAATCCTAATATAGCTACAATATAAATTATAATTATATTATAGCTATTTTAGGATTAATATTTATTTCACAGGCAACTTTGTAATTATTTTAACCATGTACAATAGCTATTAAATAGTTAAGAACTATTTAATAGTTACCTAGTTAAAATAATTACAAAATTACCTGTAAAATAAATCCTAACCTAAGTTACAATTAAACCTAACACTATACTGCGGCTGGAGTTTTGTCGATTTCTAACGCTCACTTCAGACACGACTCTAAATACCGGAGTTAGAAAAATCACATTGAAAAGATAGGATACGCAATTTACGTAAGGGGATCTGCGGTATGGAAAAGTCGCGGCTGAAAAGTGAGCATTAGACCCTATTTTGAGTGACTCCAAATACCGGAGGTAGCCTAAAACCAGCGTTAGGAGCCTCTAACGCTGGTTTTCATGGCTAACGCCAATCTCCAAATCTAGGCCTAAGAATGTAATTTACCTATTCTAAATTCTATATCGGTAAGAGGACACGTGAACTGAAAGACAGAGTTAGGGAGCATAGGGATAGTATTAAGGACAATGATCAGGATAGCCCAGTGTCTAGGCACTTCCAAATGCTCCCTAACTCTGACTTCACCCTATTAAAAGTACTAGGAATTGAACATATTAGGCCTAAGAGGAGAGGGGGCAACATTGATCAAATATTACTCCAGCATGAATCACACTGGATGAATAGATTAAACACATTTTTCCCCATTGGGGTAAATTAAAAAAATAGAATATGCCTGCTTTTTGTGAATCCTTGTTTAAAAACATTAAAACAAGTTTAACAATGTAAAGTACATATTTAGATATGTGCAATATGTAGGCTGACCATATTGCCGCTTTAAAAAGTGTCACATATGAAAAAATACATATGTCAGGGCTGTTTAAAGAAATACTTTAAATAATGTTCTGTTATAAGAACCCTGACATAAGTATTTTTCATATGTGTCCCTTTTTAAAGTGGCAATATAGTCAACCTAGCAATATGGGATATGTGGTATCATGTATGTATATACCTCACACTTGCAATTGTTTTTAATGTATACAATGTAATGTGCTGTTAGCATCAATGTAAATATTTAGGCCATGAATAGGTGTCACCTCACAGGTGCTTTATAAATGTACATCAAAGTATAAATGAATTACCAGAATAAGGTTGTTGTATGGTGTTAATGTCCCTTTTAAGATATAGTAACAAGGGATGTGTAACTAGGTAACATAATCTGTATTTAAACACCACTAGAAGTGGTAACATTATACATCTGACGAAGCCTCAAGTCCAACCCAGAAAGGGGAGGGGCGAAACACGTAATGTGTGGATTGTAATTTAGCAGCGTGGAGAACGCCATCAGGTGAAGCGGCTCTGATTGTACCTGCTCACTATATTCATCCCTACTGAAGTCTAGCAAGTGAAGACCCGCATCGGCATGTGCATCACGTAACACAGAAGTATAGAGGTATACAGCACCTGGATGGCATCTACCCTATGAATGAAGGAAGGTGAAGGTAAGCTGTGCGGTTTAAGACTTGCAACCAGTAGTATCCTCTCAGCAAGTAGCATCAGAGCACACTGCTCAGCTGGAAAATCTGTTTCAGGCCTGTTTGGGTATATAGGAGACCAGACTTACATCTTGCTACCGGAGTGTGTATTTACCGCTCTAGTGGAATGAGCTGTAATTCTTTCAGGAGGCTGCTGGCCAGCAGTCTCATAAGCTAAACGGATTATGCTTCTCAGCCAAAAAGAAAGAGACGATGCAGAAGCCTTTTGGCCTCTCCTCTGTACAGAGTAGACAACAAACAATGCAGATGTTTGACGAAAATCCTTAGTAGCTTGTAAATAAAACTTTAAAGCACGAACCACGTCAAGATTGTGTAATAGACGTTCCTTCTTTGAAGAAGGATTAGGACACAGTGACGGAACAACAATCTCCTGATTGATATTCTTATTAGATACCACCTTAGGAAGAAACCCAGGTTTGGTACGCAAAACTACCTTATCTGCATGGAAGATCAGATAAGGGGAATCACAATGTAAGGCAGATAACTCTGAAACTCTTCGAGCCGAAGAGATAGCTACCAAAAACAGAACTTTCCAAGATAAAAGCTTGATATCTATGCTATGGAATGCAGAGGTTCAAACGGAACCCCTTGAAGAACTTTAAGAACTAAATTTAAACTCCATGGCGGAGCAACAGGTTTAAACACAGGCTTGATTCTAACTAAAGCATGACAAAACGCCTGAACGTCTGGAACATCTGCCAGACGCTTGTGCAGAAGAATAGACAGAGCAGAAATCTGTCCCTTTAAGGAACTAGCTGACAATCCCTTCTCCAATCCTTCTTGGAGAAAGGATAATATCCTAGGAATTCTGACTTTACTCCATGAGTAACCCTTGGATTCACACCAATGAAGATATTTACACCATATCTTATGATAGATTTTCCTGGTGACAGGCTTTCGAGCCTGAATTAAGGTATCAATGACCGACTTGGAGAAACAGTGTTTTGATAAAATCAAGCGTTCAATCTCCAAGCAGTCAGCCGAAGAGAAATTAGATTTGGATGTTTGAATGGACCTTGGAGTAGAAGGTCCTGCCTCAGCGGCAGAGTCCATGGTGGAAGGGATGATATTTCCACCAGATCTGCATACCAAGTCCTGCGTGGCCACGCAGGTGCTATCAAAATCACCAAAGCTCTCTCCTGCTTGATCTTGGCAATCAGACGAGGGAGGAGAGGAAATGGTGGGAAAACATAAGCCAGGCTGAAGGACCAGGGCACTGCTGGAGCATCTATCAGGATCGGGGGCTACTCCTTCATGCTGTCTTAGAGGCAGCCGCAGGTTTCTTGGTCTGTTTCCCCTTGTTCCAAGCCTGGTTAGGTCTCCAAACTGGTTTGGACTGGGCGAGATTTCCCTCTTGTTTTGCATTAGAGGAAACTGAGGCTGCGCCACTCTTGAAGTTTCGAAAGGAACGAAAATTATTCTTTTTGGTCCTAAACTTATTGGACCTATCCTGAGGAAGGGTGTGACCTTTTCCTCCAGTAATATCAGAAATGATCTCCTTCAGACCAGGCCCGAATAGGGTCTGTCCCTTGAAGGGGATGTTAAGAAGCTTAGACTTTGAAGTAATGTCTGCTGACCAGGACTTAAGCCATAGCGCCCTACGCGCCAAAATGGCAAAACCTGAATTTTTAGCCGTTAGCTTGGATAAATGAAAAATGGCGTCAGAAATAAAGGAGTTAGCTAACTTCAGATCTTTAATCCTGTCTAGAATATCGTCTAGCGGGGTCTCCACCTGTAGAGCCTCCTCAAGAGACTCAAACCAAAAAGCTGCTGCAGCAGTAACTGGGGCAATGCATGCAAGAGGCTGGAGAATAAAACCTTGATGCATAAAAATTTTCTTTAGGAGACCCTCCAATTTTTTATCCATAGGATGTAGGAAAGCACAGCTGTCCTCGACGGGGATAGTTGTACGCTTAGCTAGGGTAGAAACTGCTCCCTCCACCTTAGGCACAAGTCCCGTATGGCGGCATCTATGATAAACATCTTTTTGAAAGCAGGAGGGGGGGGGGAGAACGGCACACCTGGTCTATCCCATTCCTTAGTAATAATTTCCGAAAACCTCTTAGGGACTGGAAAAACATCAGTGTAAACAGGTACTGCAAAGAATTTGTCCATTTTACACAATTTCTCTGGAACCACAATGGGGTCACAGTCATCCAGAGTCACTAAAACCTCCCTAAGCAATAAGCGGAGGTGTTCAAGCTTAAATTTAAACGCTGTCATTTCAGAATCAGACTGAAGTAACGCCTTCCCTGAGTCTGAAAAGTCACCCACAGATAGAAGCTCACCTGCCTCGGCTTCTGAGCATTGTGAGGGTATATCGGACACAGGCATTAAAGCATCAGAAAGCTCTGTATTAGTTCTAGCCCCAGAGCTGTCTCGCTTTCCTTGTAGCCCTGGCAGTTTGGAGAATACCTCTGAGAGGGTAGCATTCATAACTGCCGTCATGCCCTGTAAGGTAAAAGAGTTAGAGGCGCTAGATGTACTTTGCGTCACTTGAGCGGGAGTTATAGGTTCTGACACATGGGGAGAGTTAGATGGCATAATCTCCCTCTTTTCAGTCAGAGAATCCCCTGGAGATAAATTTTTAAGCGCCATAATATGGTCTTAATAGTTTATAGAAATTTCTGTACATTTGGTACACATTCTAAGAGGGGGTTCCACCATGGCTTCCAAACATATTGAACAAGGAGTTTCCTCTATGTCAGACATATTTAACAGACTAGTAATGAGACAAGCAAGCTTGGAAAACACTTTAATAAATGTGAAACAGTAATTAAACAAAAACTTTACTGTGCCTTTAAGAGAAAAAAACTAGCACTTAAACTGCAAAACAGTGTAAAAATACAGTAAAGTCTTAGAAATGTTTACAGTGTGTGTAAGGGACTAAAGCAACATTGCACCCCCTTGCAAATGAATGATTAACCCCTTAGGCCCCAAACCGGATTGAAAACGTTAAAAAAACATTAAAAGTCAATTGAGCACCTTGCCACAGCTCTGCTGAGGCTCCTACCTGCCCTTAAATACGATTTTGTGCAGAAATAACCTCTTTGAAATGGTCCTCAGATGCCAGAGGACTCCTCTAGGGAAGCTGGATGTCTCAGTCTGAATTAAAACTGCGCAGTTAGAGCACTAATATAGGCCCCTCCCACCATGTACTGGATGTCAGAGGGGCCTTAAGAAAATACTCCTGGGAGTATCTGACTAGCCTTGTGGAAACTAGGCCTCAAATAAAGACTTATCTCCCTCAGAGAAAAAACGTCCTATTTATGAAATCATGTAAACGTATTGGGCGCCATGTACTTAACTCGCGAAGCTGTCCGCCCGCCTCCGCTACACACGGGCAGCGGATCTATTGATGCGCTTGCCCGTATGTATCATTACACACTCAATGGAGTGTGTAATGCCCGCCCCTTCAATCGCGCGACCAATCACGCGACTGAAGGGGCTGTCAATCTCCGAGAGCGAGCGTGCTCTCAGTGATTTTGCTTCGCCACCTAAGAGGTGGCGTAGGGTGTAGGAAGCAGCGGTCTAATGACCGCTGCTTCTTACATTGCGGGAAGCAGGCTCGCATATGCGAACCTGCCCCACGAAGGCTCCGGAGCAGCTTTCGCTGCTTCGTACATGGAGCCCTTTGTCACTAAGTAATATGAATATTAACATGAGTATTACGCTGTTTTGTAAGCATGATCCCAGTCGCTGTTAAATCACTACATCAAGCTTACCTCAAATACACAGGCTCTGTCAGCATTTTCTAGAACTTATTCATCTCTCTAGAAATAAAAATACTGAACATACCTCAAAGCAGGTAAACTGCAGGCCGTTCCCCCAACTGAAGTTTTCCCATATTCATCAGTTATGTGTGAGAACAGCAATGGACCTTAGTTACAAACCGCTAAGATCATCAAACCTCCAGACAGAATTCTTCTTCTAATTTCTGCCTGAGAGAAAAACAGTACAACGCCGGTACCGTTTAAAAATAACAAACTTTTGATTGAAGGTAAAACTACACTAAGTCACCACATATCTCTTGATACTTCCTTTCTTGTCGAGAGTTGCAAGAGAATGACTGGGGGTGGCAGTTAGGGGAGGAGCTATATAGATAGCTCTGCTGTGGGTGTCCTCTTGCAACCTCCTGTTGGGAAGGAGAATATCCCACAAGTAATGGATGAACCCGTGGACTGGATACACCTTACAAGAGAAATAAACGCTTGGTTTAAAGTAGTATCCTGTGCAGCCTTGTCCTTCTTTGGTTCTTATTACTGGATATAGGATTCTATCTTTCTAAGTGATATATATTTATTTGGGACTGTTTGCACGTACACAACACTAAATATACATTATCTGAGTGCCCCCTTTGCCAGTAATTATATATATATATATATATGTGTGTGTGTGTGTGTGTGTGTTATGTCAGAAATCTTTAGCAAACATATTTACATGTCCCTAAATTCCTTTTTATGCTCCATCTTCAAGACATCTGACGCGGAGCATCCTCTTCTTCATCCGGAGTCTTCTTACTGAATGAAGGTACCTTTAAGTGACGTCATCCAAGATGGCGTCCCTTAGATTCCAATTGGCTGATAGAATTCTATCAGCCAATTGGAATTAAGGTAGAAAAAATCCTATTGGCTGATCCAATCAGCCAATAGGATTGAGCTGGCATTCTATTGGCTGTTCCAATCAGCCAATAGAATGAGAGCTCAATCCTATTGGCTGATTGGATCAGACAATAGGATTGAACTTCAATCCTATTGGCTGATTGCATCAGTAAATAGGATTTTTTTCTTCCTTAATTCCGATTGGCTGATAGAATTCTATCAGCCAATCGGAATCTAAGGGACGCCATCTTGGATGACGTCACTTAAAGGTACCTTCATTCAGTAAGAAGACTCCGGATGAAGAAGAGGATGCTCCGCGTCAGATTTCTTGAAGATGGAGCCGCTCCGCGTCGGATGGATGAAGATAGACGATGCCGCCTGGATGAAGACTTCTGCCCGTCTGGAGGACAACTTCGCCCGGTTGGATGAAGACTTCTGCCGTTTCCTTAAGGATGGATGTCTTCAGAACAGGATGGATGTCTTCAGAACAGTAAGTCGATCTTCAAGGGGTTAGTGTTAGAATTTTTTTAAGGGTGTATTGGGTGGGTTTTATTTTTAGGTTAGGGCTTTGGGCCGCAAAAGAGCTAACTGCCCTTTTAAGGACAATGCCCATCCAAATGCCCTTTTCAGGGCGGCAATGGGGAGCTTAGGTTTTTTTAGTTAGGTTTTTATTTGGGGGGTTTGTTGTGTGGGTGGTGGGTTTTACTGTTGGGGGGTGTTTGTATTTTTTTTTTACAGGTAAAAGAGCTTATTACTTTGGGGCAATGCCCCGCAAAAGGCCCTTTTAAGGGCTATTGATAGTTTAGTTTAGATTAGATTAGGTGTAATTAGTTTAAAGATCTGTAATTTGTTTATTATTTTCTGTAATTTTGTGTTTTGTTTTTTGTACTTTAGCTAATTGTATTTAATTGTATTTAATTTAGGTCATTTATTTAATTGTTGTGTAGTGTTAGTGTAACTTAGGTTAGGTTTTATTTTACAGGTACTTTTGTATTTATTTTAGCTAGGTAGTTATTAAATAGCTTAGTTTAAATAGGTATTCTACCTAGTTAAAATAAATACAAACTTGCCTGTAAAATAAAAATAAACCCTAAGCTAGCTACAATGTAACTATCAGTTATATTGCAGCTAGCTTAGGGTTTATTTTATAGGTACGTATTTAGTTTTAAATAGGAATAATGTAGTTAATTATAGGAATTTTATTTAGATTTAAATTATATTTAAGTTAGGGGGTGTTAGGGTTAGACTTAGATTTAGGGTTTAATACATTTAATAAAGTGGCGGCGACGTTGGGGGCAGCAAATTAGGGGTTAATAAATGTAGGTAGGTGGCGGTGATGTTAGGGATAGCAGATTAGGGGTTAATATTAAACTAGTTTTGCGAGGCTGGAGTGCGGCGGTTTAGGGGTTAATATGTTTATTATAGTGGCGGCGATGTCTGGAGTGGCAGATTAGTGGTTAATAATGTTATTTTAGTGTTTTTGATGCGGGAGGGCCTCGGTTTAGGGGTTAATAGGTAGTTTATGGGTGTTAGTGTACTTTTTAGCACTTTAGTTATGAGTTTTATGCTACGGCGTTGTACCATAAAACTCTTAACTACTGACTTTAAAATGCGTTAGGGATCTTGGAGGTAGAGGGTGTACCGCTCACTTTTTGGCCTCCCAGGACAGACTCGTAATACCAGCGCTATGGAAGTCCCATAGAAAAAAGGGTTTACAAAGTTTACGTAAGTCGTTTTGCGGTAAGGCCAAAGAAGTGTGCGGTGCCCCTAAACCTGCAAGACTCGTAATAGCAGTGAAAAAGCAGCGTTAGGACCTGTTAACGCTGCTTTTTTACCTTAACGCACAACTCGTAATCTAGCCGAAAGAAAATAAAAAATTAACTGTTGCAGTAAAATTAGCGAATACAGCAATCCAGTGCCAGGAGAAACTAGAGCAAAGGTACAGAACTATAGAGCGCGAAAGAAACCGAGAGAGAGAGAATGAGAGAGACAGAGGCAGAAGGAACAAAGAAAGTGTGAAGAGTAAGTAGCAGCACTTAATAGAGATAAACACAGAAGAACAACAGGAAATGCTAAGTAAATCCTGTGCCATCCAGCATTTATATTGTCATCACAACACATCATAAAAAACAAAGATCAAAGAATCAAAAAACAAATTCATTGACATTGGTTCAAACATTGATAATCATTCCTGATTTATAGTACTGTACTTTGAATGTTTTTATTGTAGTGATAAGAAACTTGTACAGGGGAATTTGATTGAGTGTATTTTCAATTGCATACATTCCACCATGCAAAATAATGGAATATCTAGATAACATTTTCTTAAAAGCCTGCAGAAAAGGCAAAAAGCAGGAAGCAAAAACAGCCTACAAGAATCTAATTAGCAATGAGAAAAAAATCTGTATAAAATATATGAATATACACACATGTACAGTATTGCACTCAAATACACTTACACATTTGGACGAGTATCTCAAAGTAGACACACTACTCTACTGCTCTCTCTCTAGGAAAGGAACAGGAGTTATCTTGAAGTCTGTGACCCTTTTTAGCGAAGTGAAATAATTATTTTTGTGAGACGTTTACTAGTCTGTATTTTAGCCCACGCTAAGAAGAATACCACTTGTAATACTGCAACGGTAGTCTTATGGTGCACTATGGACAATTCAGTGCATGAAGAAGCTGTGGAAACTAGTGCTGAGGGAATCGTTGCTTCAGAGGAAAAATGAGCTATGGATATTGAAGTCTGCCTCTAGTAGCACTAAACATGGTGAGGACAGCACTGTTTGAGCTCAATATTGGAAGTGACCTTGTGATAGAAATTGCGTCAAAAGTAGTGTGAGATGTTTTAAAATACATGTGTACGAGATATTTGGCGCTTAGTTATTTGTTTATGATAATCCTTACGTTCATACTCCTAATCCTCCTTTTCTGTTATGACATTAAACTTTTGCCTGAACTTTTACTGAGTTACTTGATTTAGAATGATTATCTGTTGCTTACAATTGAAATGGAATTTTGGACTATTCTTTTAACTATTCACTGAGAGCATATTACATCACTAGGAGGGCAGTGTCCAAGGAACGGCAGTCATTTCAATCATTTGTGCTCATAGAATCATAGTCTGTTTACATCCTTAATAATTCCTTCAGATGGTTTTAGACAAAATACTAGATTGATATTTTATTATTTTACAAATGTTGTTTTAAATAAATGTTATTACAAATTCATAAGTTTGGTGCTAAAATGGTTTTTCCTGTGACCTCTCAGGGCAAACATGTGTGCTGTCCAATTTGAGATTTTACTAAAAGCTCTGAATATTTTTTTGTATTTGGCTACTTCATTTATTTAGAATATTATTTAAATTGTCCTTCACTATATTGTGTTAATTTTGCATTTTATATAGATCTCAGATTATGCTGTTATATTAAGTAGTTTGAATATTCCCATTGATGCACGTATCCTTTTAAATGCAAATAGTGATTTAATCACATTTATTATATATAAAATAATATACAGGGAGTGCAGAATTATTAGGCAAGTTGTATTTTTGAGGATTAATTTTATTATTGAACAACAACCATGTTCTCAATGAACCCAAAAAACTCATTAATATCAAAGCTGAATAGTTTTGGAAGTAGTTTTTAGTTTGTTTTTAGTTATAGCTATTTTAGGGGGATATCTGTGTGTGCAGGTGACTATTACTGTGCATAATTATTAGGCAACTTAACAAAAAACAAATATATACCCATTTCAATTATTTATTTTTACCAGTGAAACCAATATAACATCTCAACATTCAAAAATATACATTTCTGACATTCAAAAACAAAACAAAAACAAATCAGTGGCCAATATAGCCACCTTTCTTTGCAAGGACACTCAAAAGCCTGCCATCCATGGATTCTGTCAGTGTTTTGATCTGTTCACCATCAACATTGCGTGCAGCAGCAACCACAGCCTCCCAGACACTGTTCAGAGATGTGTACTGTTTTCCCTCCTTGTAAATCTCACATTTGATGATGGACCACAGGTTCTCAATGGGGTTCAGATCAGGTGAACAAGGAGGTCATGTCATTAGATTTTCTTCTTTTATACCCTTTCTTGCCAGCCACGCTGTGGAGTACTTGAACGCGTGTGATGGAGCATTGTCCTGCATGAAAATCATGTTTTTCTTGAAGGATGCAGACTTCTTCCTGTACCACTGCTTGAAGAAGGTGTCTTCCAGAAACTGGCAGTAGGACTGGGAGTTGAGCTTGACTCCATCCTCAACCCGAAAAGGCCCCACAAGCTCATCTTTTATGATACCAGCCCAAACCAGTACTCCACCTCCACCTTGCTGGCGTCTGAGTCGGACTGGAGCTCTCTGCCCTTTACCAATCCAGCCACGGCCCATCCATCTGGCCCATCAAGACTCACTCTCATTTCATCAGTCCATAAAACCTTAGAAAAATCAGTCTTGAGATATTTCTTGGCCCAGTCTTGACGTTTCAGTTTGTGTGTCTTGTTCAGTGGTGGTCGTCTTTCAGCCTTTCTTACCTTGGCCATGTCTCTGAGTATTGCACACCTTGTGCTTTTGGGCACTCCAGTGATGTTGCAGCTCTGAAATATGGCCAAACTGGTGGCAAGTGGCATCTTGGCAGCTGCACGCTTGACTTTTCTCAGTTCATGGGCAGTTATTTTGCGCCTTGGTTTTTCCACACGCTTCTTGCTACCCTGTTGACTATTTTGAATGAAACGCTTGCTTGTTCGATGATCACGCTTCAGAAGCTTTGCAATTTTAAGAGTGCTGCATCCCTCTGCAAGATATCTCACTATTTTTGACTTTTCTGAGCCTGTCAAGTCCTTCTTTTGACCCATTTTGCCAAAGGAAAGGAAGTTGCCTAATAATTATGCACACCTGATATAGGGTGTTGATGTCATTAGACCACACCCCTTCTCATTACAGAGATGCACATCACCTAATATGCTTAATTGGTAGTAGGCTTTCGAGCCTATACAGCTTGGAGTAAGACAACATGCATAAAGAGGATGATGTGGTCAAAATACTCATTTGCCTAATAATTCTGCACTCCCTGTATACTAGCACTATGGAACTTCACAAATAGATGATAACAATAATAATATATTATCTTCTAAATTCTAGACATGCCATTGGCTACATAGCTATGTTCTTCTTTTTATGATAGCTTTTATTTGGTTTCCTGCATATGTTATTCTACACTATGTTTAAAAAGTCACACGGGTCCATAGACATTAACTTGACTAAGCTTTTGCATGCGCTTGAAAAGCACGTTGTTAAGGAATAGTTCTCATCCAACTAAAAATTATTCTTACTGTCAGTGTAAAATACTGATCCCACTAGGTTAATTTTAAGCCAGGAAAATACATCTTATTACCTCTAATCCTATAATACCAAATAAAACAAATAGTAGTTGAAAATAAATCTCTTTTTTAACCACATTTAATAAATATAATTGTTGTATTAGAAAGAAAAGGAAAGTGGAGAGCTGATTAAGCGCGCAGCAACTTAAGGGTTAACTTTAGACTTAATTGCTAGGTGTATTAGTTCCTAGGTGTCTTAGCTGGTCTGACAGCTAGAGGGAGATGTTGCAGAGCCTATATTAGGGGCTGCAGGCAGGAAGTAGGGTCACTAACCTGTTTCTTGTCTTGCTGGTGGAAGAATGGTGAAGCCTCGTCGCTCCTCCAGGGCTCCAAGGCGTTTTGGCGAAGAACAGGACACACCTGAAAAGAGAAAGAAAACTGTAGTCTCTACAATGGGTGATGTTATCCCTCCCTCCCCTTCTGTTCCCTCTGTCATGCCTTTTCCCCATGCTACATACTCTCTCTTGTCTGCCTCTGCAGCTGCTGCTGCCCCTTCTTTCCTCCCTGCTTACTCTATATCTCTCCCTTCTACTACTGTTCTGTCTTCTGTCATTTTTTCCAACCCTCCTGCTGTATCCTTTTCTTCTTCCCTGTCTGTCCCTGCTATAGTTGGAGTTCCCTCTGCAGGCCCTTATGCCCCCTTTTCTCATGCTACTGTGGCCCACATGGCACCTGGAATTGCATCCTTTAGTGCAGGACTTGCCTCCTCTACTCCCGGTCCCTCAGGTTTCCAAGGCCCCGGTCCTGCCCCCCTCCATAGCTCTTTAGCTCATGGGCCACTGATTGAGCCCATGTCACCTCTCCTGTCAGATCCGCCTCCCCCCTGCTGACTCCCGTTCAGATGGCGGTCAGTGGAGTTGAGGCGGATCAGGAGCCTGCTGATTCTCATGGCTTAGGAGCCATGCGGTTGTTCCCGGCTGCTACTGGGCCTTGCGTGCGCATGACATCACCAACTCCGCCCCCGTGACGTCACGCGCCCTCCGAGTCTCGGCGCCATCTTGTTTTTCCAAATCAAGTGCGCAGAGACCGGAGGGGAGTAAGCAGCAAGCCAAAAAGCGGGCATTGTCAACATGGATACCCACTAAGGTAAGTGGGGTGTCCGGAGCTGGCGATGACCGCCCGGGGGGTAAGACAGCTTACAGGAAAGGGCAGTGTGGTGGTCAGAAAGGGAAAGGGCCTGCAAAAAAGAATAGAAGGGAGGCAGTTAGGGAAGGGCATAAATTAGTTGAATTAACCCCTACTGGAAAAAGCATTAAAAATGCAGGGGGCTACATGAATATTTTGTCTAGTCTTAAAAAACGGCTGCTAGCTACGGGGTCATGCAGTGTACAGGGCGTGGGGGGTTCACAGACACAGGAGCAAGGTGCAAAAGGCCTCATTGTTAGTTCTAGTGATACCCCCACTTGCCCTATTGTTTTGCAGGTCTCAATGGCTTCGGAGGCTACCGCAGTAGCTGTTACTGAAGCGGCTGCACCAATGCAGATGCAGGCTGGGACATCAGCACCTTCGGTGTCTCCAGTGGTAAGGCAGACCACACCACCTACACCTTTAATAGTGGTTCCTGTATCTTCTGGAGCGGAGACACCGGCTGGAACGGGTGAGCCCCTGATTGCACCACACTTTAGTGGGGAGGATGGTTACTCTACAGGGGATTCAGGGTTTAAGGATAAGGGTGAGTGCAAGCTATTCAGATACATTAGAAAGATAGCTGATGCGAAGGGGGCTAGCGCAGTAGGTTCGCTTAATTTAGGTGCGTCAGCAGAGTCTCAGGGATTTACAGGCAACAGTGCGCTGTCAGGTGGTCAAGCATGCTCTTCCAAGTCGCTGGTGGCTAGCACCTCAGATACTTATCCTTGCATAGTGCATTCACTGCATTCACATTTGAAACCACGTATAGCCAGGCGCATTAAAAGGGTAGGTACGTCAAGATATTTGATCTTTCTAGGTTGGCTCAGGATTTGAAGGAACGGGTGGAAGAGGGGTCAGGAGACAAAAAAGTTTAGAGACCTGAGACTTATGAGGAGTGGATGTGGTGCTTCTGCGTGCTCGCTTCCTGTTACTTGGAGGCTAACCCTCAGCATAACCTCAATATCCTCAAGTATATGGAAGTCATCGAGGACATTCATACTAGAGGAAAGGGGATGGCATGGCGTCAATATGACGCCGAGTTCAGGCGCAGGTTAGAATTTAATCCCATTCTTAACTTTGAGATGAAGGAGATGGATTTGTTCTCAGGTCTAGAGTTGTCGGATAGCGCGGTCCTTGCTCCTGCGAGGCCTGTGATGTCAAATATACCAAATAAGCAGTTCAGAAGGCGCGGAGGGAGAGAGTGTTGGTGGTTTCAGGAGAAGCAGTGCGACAAGGGAGTGCAATGTCTTTTTCGGCATGTCTGCATCTATTGCGGCAGGCTCCATGCAGGGGCTGATTGCCCCAGGCATTGTGAGTCAGGCAGGGGGAGGGCTCCATTTAGACCGGCTACTGCGGGAAAGGGCACATACACCCCTGAAGCTAGGGGAAATTTGTAGCCTGCTCCGGGCTTACCCTGATCAGGCAGCGGCTGCCTTCCTTAGATCAGGTTTATCTTTGGTTTTTGTATTCCAGTTAGGCATCCAGTTTTTCCCTCTCCCGTGGTTCATACCCTTAAGTCAGTTGGTCAACACCCCCGGTCCGTAGCGGACAAATTAGCAAAGGAAGTTGAGTTGGGTCGCATGGCTGGCCCTTATTTGTGTGTTCCTTTAGAAAATCTAGTTATCCCTAGTGCCAAAGAAAGAGCCGGGGAAGTTCAGGCTGATACAGCATTTGTCTCACCCTGATGGCGCGTCTGTGAATGACGCGCTTGATGAAGGTGACACGTCAGTTTCCTATCAGTCCTTCGAATCCGCCCTGGCGGTCATTCAAGGACTCGGGCCTGAAGCAGAGATGGAAAAGGTGGACATAGAATCTGCTTTTCGCCTCCTTCCTATCCATCCGGGGAGTTTCTATCTGATGGGGTGCATGTTTCAGGATCGGTACTATGTGGATCGCTGCTTGCCAATGGGTTGTGCCATATTGTGCGCGTATTTCAAAATATTTAGTTAATTTTTGTATTGGGCAGTGGTTCACGAGTCCGGGCTGGGGCACGTAGCCCATTATTTAGATTATTTCCTTCTGATGGGTAGGGCGGGATCTGGGAATTGCGCTAGGCTTCTTGATAGCATGAAACAATTGTCCTCGCGTTTAGGAGTTCCGCTGGCTGCTGAGAAGACTGAAGGCCCATGTACGCGCATTGTCTTCTTAGGTATAGAAATTAATACTGTAGAGGGTGAATGCAGGTTAAACAAAAACAGAACAAAGTTGTAACTGACCATAATAGTCTCAGAAGACCGGAGTCATTCAAATGCAAGTGTGAAGGGTACAGGACTGCACCTGTCCTCCTACTTCTGCTGCTGGGTAGAGGTATATACACTCTATTCCTTGTGCATTTGTATAAAAGTCTCTTGTGGTATAGCTAGTTGTGGAGTGTATGAAGTTACTTCAATATAGTGGAGTGTCATGGAGTGTCAAAGGTGTTTCAGCACAATGTAACCATACGGTCATATGTAACCAGTGTTAGAGAGAAGAGAGCAAAGAGCTATACAGCTCAACTCACGTCCCTCTACTAGCGGTAGTCCTCCTTTCGGGTTCTGCGATCACCTCTCCGGGTAATATTTATATCCGTTGCGCTCCCTGTTCGGGGACTTGTCCCCCCTTCCTCCTTTCTCCTCCACAATAGTGCCGCTAACTAGCTGCCGGTCTGGAAATTCTCCTGCGTGCAAATGAAGCGAGTGCCTTCCTCCTACTACCCGTGCTCACACTGAGGCCAAAGGTGAATGTACAAAATAAGGAAAAATGGAGCACCGGGTGTCTACGGAGGGTATAAAAACACAATTTTATTGATGAAAATTTACAAACAAAAGGACCATCGTCCTTGGGGTAAAATCTTAAAGGTGGTTAGAGGAGTAAGTTAGGCTAACATGTTTCAGCTCCCACGCCGTAATCTTAGCCATATTTAAAACAAAGCTCATATCCCCGACAAGATAAGTGTAATCAGGATAACATAGTTTTGTTTGACAACAGCGCCAGGCTGATGCACGATTAGAGAGTGCAGTTACAAGCTTTGAAAGCGGCTACTGTTGAAACTGTTTACATTATTTAGAACTGCATGTGTGTGGAGCATAAATTTCACGGTATGAAGTCATATACTGACAGTTTTTGATTGGCTCGTGGGCTTGAGGGTGTGCAGTACCTAGCGAACTACGGCATGAAAAACTGCCAGTATTCCTATTGGTGCATAAACAGGAAGGTGTGTGCAACACAACCAATAGGAAGCAAAGGGAGGTTTTTTAAGTTGGGATGTGAGCTTTGTTTTAAATATGGCTAAGATTATGGCGTGGGAGCCGAAACATGTTAGCCTAACTTACTCCTCTAACCACCTTTAAGATTTTACCCCAAGGACGATGGTCGTTTTGTTTGTAAATTTTCATCAATAAAATTGTGTTTTTAACTCCCAATGGGAGGAAAGATGGATGAATGAACTGGGTACATATAAGCCCTTTACGTTCCACTACCAAGCTATTCTGCGGGATCACTCGGTTGGTCTTCCTAGTCAAATCAAATGGTGGTGTAGAGAATTGTCCTTAAAAATATCAGACGCAGAACTAAGCATTGCTATTACTTTAACAAAAAAAACGATCCATTGCACAACCATCTTTGAAGGCTACATGAAGCTCATTTTAAGATGGTACAGAGTGCCCACCAGACTGTCTAGGATGTTCCCAGCTACCTCCTCGAGGTGCTGGAGGCTCTGTGGCGGTGAGGGTTCAGATTCCCATGTGTGGTGGTCCTGCCCTAAGATCCTTGAATTATGGAGAGATGTTGAGACTCTCCTGCACTCCATGAATGTGAATGTACAGCTGACCCCCAGTCAGGCTCTTTTTCATATATTCGATAAACAACTACCTAAATGCAGTAAACAGTTAGTAATTTATATTGTGGCGGCCACAAAGTTATGCATCGCCAGGGCATGGAAACAAGCTGACCCACCCACTATTACAAATGTTTGTGATGTGGTACAATATCTGGCTAAAATGGAAAAATTTGCATATAATGCCTTGGAGCGGATGGAGGACTATTGGGTGATTTGGGAAGATTGGATTAAAATCCAATAACTGTATGAACACAAAAGTAAAATTGCCCAGTAAATTGGGTGGAAACTGCCCAAGAGTAAAATCTGTTCTTCACAATTATCTCCCTTTTTTTTTTCTCTCTTCCTTCCTTTTATCTCTCCCTCTTTCCCCCCCCCCCTCCTCTCCAACTAGTCTGATTCCCTTATCCTTCCCCCTACCTTTATTTTTAAAAAACACAGGACCAGTTGAGGCAAGATGGTTGATCTGTTACAGTTTAGGGTTCACAGTTGATAACCCAGGTTTCCAGCGTTAAACACTAAATCTATCTGTTTTGTCACTTGAGATTCCTATTGAATTGAATGTGGTACTATGACTAGAGTTTCTATGTATGTACTGAGGCTACTGTACAATTGAATCCTTTCCATGCATGTACCGACCTTTGATGTGAATTGTGAATCACCTGTAATGCTTCTATGGTTTTCCTGTAATTTCTTACTATTGTATGCTATTTTGAATCCCAATAAAATTTGTTTTAAAATAAAAAATAAAAAAAATTGTGTTTTTATACCCTCCGTAGACACCCGGTGCTCCATTTTTCCTTATTTTGGTGAATGCAGGTTGCTTCGTGCAAAAGTTGTTTCTACATTGGCAGCCATTCAGGCTATTAGGGAGGCTGGGAGGTCCACACTACGGGACTTTCAGTCTTTGCTTGGCCTCTTAAACCTTGCGTCCAGGGTGATTCCAATGGGTAGGATTTTTAACCGCAGGATGGAAGCAGCAACTAGGGGACTTAGGTTACCTAGGGCCCCGGTGAGGATTTCTTTAAATATCCAGAAAGACCTTGCAGTTTGGTTTTTGTTTCTGCGCGAGTTTAATGGAGTGAGGATCTGGTTGCCCAAACCGGTCAGCAGCCAACAACTGCACTTGTACACAGATGCCGCTGGGAGTCATGGGTTGGGGGCCTATTTTGAGGGATCGTGGTGTGCAGCTGCCTGGCCGGCCACATGGAGCGGCACAGGGTGGTTAAAAAACCTAACACTACTTGAACTCTTCCCCATTTTAGTGGCCGTTGAGTTATGGTACAGGCAATTACAGAACTGGGCTGTTAATTTCTGTTGTGATAACCTGAGCTTAGTTCACACCATCAATAGGCTTTCGCTTCTTCCCCCCCAGTAGTTAACGTATTGCGCCAATTTGTCTTGCTCTGTCTGCGGCATAACATTTCGTTCACAGCGAGGCATGTTCCCGGGCTCCGCAACATCATCGCGGATGCCCTGACCAGGGGTCAGTGGGATAGGTTTAGGGAGGTAGTGCCCGTGGCTGAGGCTCAGGGTGACATTTGTCCTGCTTATCTCTGGCAGGTGGTGAGTTCTGGGTAACTGCGTTAAGGTTACTACAAGGGTCACTGCGACAAAAACCTGGCAATTGTACCGCAAGTATTGGGCTGAATGGGAGGAATTTTTGTCCATACAGGGATTGTCTTGGAAAGCTCCGGGCGTGCACAGCTTTTTGCAGTGGGTTGCATGTTTACACAAGAAAGGCCTGGCACCTGGTGCCATTGGCAGCAGGGCAGCAGCCATTTCATTCTTCTCCAAGTTATACGCAGTCCCTGACGTATCCAAATCTTTCTTAGCAAGGGCAGCCATTAAGGGGGCGCATTGTATGAAAGGGGTTCATAAAGACATTAGGGAACCAATCACTAGAGATAGGTTAAGTAGCATGATGCAGGTCCTCCCGACAGTCTGCAGCTCTGAGTACGAAGTCGTCCTCTTTGCAGCAGCATTCTCTCTAGCATACTTCACTGCGCTGCGTATCAGTGAGTTGGTAGCTCCATCAAAAGTTTCAACAGGGTCAGCGCTGCTCAGGGATCATGTAAGGTTTGAGGGGGAGGTTATCCTGGTTTTTGTGGCGCGTTCCAAGACAGATCAGACGGGAAAAGGTAGATGGCTCAATTTGCTTTCGCAGGTGGAGTCATTAATTTGCCCAGTTAGGTGCTGTAGAAGGTACATGGAAATAAGACCGAATGTGGAGGGGGTGTTTCTGGTTCACAACAATGGTTCCTTCTTATCGGGATTTCAGTTTCGGGTGGTTTTGAAAAAAGTGGTTTTGAGTTTAGGATGGAATCCCTCTGTGGTGGTCCCACATTCATTCAGGATCGGGGCTGCCACAGATGCGGCCTTGGCAGGGTCTTTGGAGAGTGAAATCAAAGTCTTAGGTCAGTGGGATTCAGCTAAATTTAAGAAGTATATACGACCACTGAAGCACAACTTTGTTCATTGAAGTTTTCAGAAAGCTCTGTTTTTGTTGTTGTTGGCTAGGTTTGGGGAAGCCAGGTTTGTTTTGTTTCTTTATTATTACAGGTGAGGGGCTGCCATGCAAGAGAGTGTGGATTGTGGGACATTGGTATGTCCATTGGGCAGCCTTGCGTGCAGCTGCAAGTGCAGGAGGTTTACAGTTGGGGTTGCCGTCATGAAGGATGGGCATTCGGGGGCTTGGCAAGCGAGGAATGATGTGGTCGGAGTTGCCAACACAAGTGGTAGAGGCCAGAAGGCGGTGGGGGCGCCCCCACATGATTGTTTTGCACCTGGGGGCAATGACATTGGGACTATGCCCATGGGCGATCTGGCTAGTGTTATGCTAGCGGACATTAAGTGGTTGGCGACCCAGTTTCCTGGGGTCAAGATTGTGTAGTTGCAAATTATTTCCAGGAACGTTTGGAGGCATATGAGCTCTCAAAAATCAGGTTTTAGGGTGAAGAGGAAGCTCAATAGAGACATAGGCAAGGCAGTGTTAGCAGCAGGGGGTAAGGTCATCACCCACGACAACATTAGGATTGATTCCCCTGGGCTTTTCCGCAGGGACGAGGTACACCTTTCTGACATTGGCAACATTCTGTTTTTGGGCAATATTAGACTTCCCTGGCTTCCCTCTGTTTTTAGTGGCGACAAGAGATCCGTGTCCTCTTTGTGTAGCGGCAGAAAGGGTGCGACAAATATCCGGTAGGGACAGCCTGGCGGGGTGAAAAGATGAGGGGGACAGGCAAGCACATTCAACATCAGCCACAAGGGCCGACACTCGGTGGCTCCCTGCACGATCCCTCCTAAAAAAGCCCCTAGGCTGTCAGAATGGGGGGCGTCCCCCATTCCTTTAGGACGGTCGCACCCCTTGCTTTGGAGTTGTAGGACAGGGATGTTTTCTTGCCGGCCAATGTTAAGTTATTTGTTATTAAGTTATTTAAGTATTAAGTTATTTGTTTAATAAAAGCGACCCCTATCCCCGGACGGGGATGGGGGTTTTTCTCCCATAACTGGTGTCCGTGTGTTTATTGGGTTATTGGGTTAAGTGTATTTTATCACATAGCAGGTAAGAGGTAGAAAGTTTTACCCTTAGGAAAGTGGAGAGCTGATTAAGCGTGCAGCAACTAAAGTTCATATAGCAAACAAGATAACTGAAATTTAAAATGTTTATCAGAAAAAATAAACAAATCTATCAATGTAAAGAGTAGTTTGTATTTTCAGACTGTAATATCCCTTTAACAGACAACATTGTGGAAAATCCCATTTCCCTTTGTTCTGTCACCTCTAGAGAAAAATTATTTTCCAGCCCATTGATTCAGATTCTTTTGGACTTTGTTTTGTTTACTTATAATTTAGAAATATCTCCACGTGTCTGGCTGGAGATTTGGATGAGATTAAACAGAACAGTTGAATGATCTTTAGTTGGTATTCCTATGTCCTCAATCCATATCAGAATTTACAAAATGTCTATACAGAATTTGCAATTAAAATGTTATTTAGAAATGCCACACAGTCTGGTAAACTCATGCTAACTCTAGCTCTAACGCAGCTGTAAAACTACAAACAAACTCTGGTAAGCTATTTAAATGTTAACTACACAATGTCACCACAACAAAAACATAAGGATTTCATGTGTCTTCATAATATCAACATTCAATATATGGCATGTCCATACACTGTTTATAATACTGTTACACTTTATGAAAAATACATTTTAAATTCCCATATTCCTCTCTTCAATATAGATATGACTTCTAGATCATTTAGGACCAATATAAGATTTAATAAATTAATCACTCAGAATGATAGGCTGGTTGGGGTACATAAAGAACTCAAGAACATTTGGGTTAAAATGTCCAAATATTTGCATATAGTTTTCTGGACTGCACTGTTTAGAAACAAAAATTACCTTTTCCAGATTCATTTTAACTTTAACAATTGATATCTAGGAACCTCAATTACTGCAGCAAATTCTCATTTGGTCACCTCAGAATTATAACTCCTTGCTCTAATGATTCTCCGGGTGGGTGTCCCGGCAGCATCCATAATAATAATAATCATTATCATCATTTTGTAAATCGCTAACAGATTTCGCAGAGCTATAAACATAGGCGGTATACAAGATAACATTTATAAGGATAAAATAAGTAGAGGGCACTGCCAAGAGTTGCACTGTTGTAGACAGCTCTTATAAAGGTGATCTTAAGACAGCTGGGCTCATAGGCTTACATGCTATGGGGTTCAAGGGGATTGCAATGGACTTAGGAAAGGTTAGTGTAGGTTGTATGCATCCCTGAACAGAAGAGTCTTCAGGGAGCACTTGAAGCTTTCAAAACAAAGTGAGAGTCTTGTGGAGCGAGACAGAAAGTTCCAAAAGATGGGTGCCAGTCTGGAGAAGTCCTGTAAACGGGAATGTGAAGAGGTAATAAGAGAGGAGGAGAGTAGGAGGTCATGAGCAGAGCAAAGGGGACGGGAAGGAGAGTATCTGGAGACAAGGTCTGAGATATAGAGGGAAGCAGTGCAGTTGAGGGCTTTGTATGTCAGAGTCAGAATTTGGTGTTTAATGGTGGATAAAGGACCTCGATCAACTTCCAGACTAATTCAAGCTGACCTTCAGGCACAGGGTATAAGGGTGTTAGCTCGCACTATACGTTGCAATCTGAATGAAAAGGGACGCTATGGTAGAAGACCCAGGAGGACCCCACTACTTACACAGAAACATAAAAAAGCCAGATTGGAGTTTTCCAAAACATACCTGAAGAAGCCAAAATCCTTTTGGGAGAATGTGCTGTGGACAAACGAAACAAAATTACAGCTTTTTGGTAAAGCCCATCATTCTACTGTTTCAGAAAAAGAAATGAGGCTTTTAAAGAAAAGAATACAGTCCCTACAGTCAAACATGTTTGAGGTTCACTGATGTTTAGGAGTTGCTTTGCTGCTTCAGGCACTGGATGTCTTGACTGTGTGCATGGCATTATGAAATCTGAAAACTACCAAAGAATTCTGTGGTGCAATGTAGGGCCCAGTGTTACAAAGTTGGGTCTCTGTCAGAGGTCATGGGTCTTACAGCAGGACAATGACCCAAAGCACACGTCAAAAAACACCCAGAAATGGTTCAAGACAAAGCGCTGGAGAGTACTGAACTGGTAAGCAATGAGTCCAGATCTCAATCCCATAGAGCACCTATGAAAGAGTGGTCCATGAGTGGTCCAAAATTTCAGTAAAGAGGTGTAAGAAACTCATTGATGGTTACAGGAAGCGACTGATTTCAGTTATTTTTCCAAGGGGTGTGCTACCAAATATTAAATTGAAGGTGCCAATAATTTTGCCCAGTTCATTTTTGGAGATTTGCGTGGAATGTGTCAGATTTGGCTTCTTTTTCTCCACTTTTTTGTGCCATACCAATACAAACAAAAGAAATAAACATAAGAATGCCTAAACGTGTAATTGCAACAATTTTCTGGGCATTATCTGACAGAAATGCAGGGGTGCTAATATTTTTGGCCATGACTGTATGCATGTATGTATATATATATATATATATATATATATATATATATATATATATATGCATACATACAGATATTTAAACCTTATAATTATTATCATTTAGTTCTAAATGAGAGAGAGCACAAAAGAGAGGGGGAGAGAGAGAGAGCAAAAGAGGGGGAGAAAGAGAGCACAAAAACGAGGGGGGAGAGAGAGAGGAAAAGAGAGGGGGGAGAGAGAGCACAAAAGAGAAGGGGGGAGAGAGCACAAAAGAGAGGGGGTGGAGAGAGAGCGCAAAAGAGAGGGGGAGAGAGAGCACAAAAGAGAGAGGGGAGAGAGAGAGCAAAAGAGGGGGAGAGAGAGAGCACAAAAGAGAGGGGGGGGAGAGAGAGAGAGGAGGGGAGAGAAAGAGAGAGATGAGGGGAGAGAGAGAGCTCAAAAGAGATGGGGGAGAAAGAGAGCTCAAAAGAGAGGGGGAAAGAGAGTGCAAAAGAGATTGGGGAGAGAGAGAGCTCAAAAGAGATGGGGGAGAGAGAGAGCAAAATATATGGGGGAGAGAGAGAGCTCAAAAGAGATGGGGGAGAGAGCAAAAGAGAGGGGGAGAGAGTGCACAAAAGAGAGGGGGAGAGAGCGCAAAACAGAGGGGGGAGAGGGAGAGCGCAAAAGAGAGGGTGAGAGAGAGAGCGCAAAAGAGATGGGGGAGAGAGAGAGCTCAAAAGAGAGGGGGAGAGAGCGCAAAAGAGATGGGGGAGAGAGAGCAAAAGAGAGGGGGGAGAGCGCGAAGAGCGCGAAGAGAGGGGGGAGAGAGCGCAAAAGAGGGGGAGAGAGAGAGAGGGCAAAAGAGATGGGGGAGAGAGAGAGAGCAAAAGAGAGGGGGAGAGAGAGAGAGCAAAAGAGAGGGGGAGAGAGAGAGCGCAAAAGAGAGGGGGAGAGACAGAGCGCAAAAGAGAGGGGGAGAGAGAGCGCGCAAAAGAGAGGGGGGAGAGAGAGCGCAAAAGAGAGGGGGAGAGAGAGCGCAAAAGAGAGGAAGAGAGAGAGAGCGCAAAAGAGAGGGGGAGAGAGAGCGTGCAAAACAGAGGGAAGAGAGAGAGAGCACAAAAAGAGAGGGGGGAGAGAGAGAGCAAAAGAGAGGGGGAGAGAGAGCGCAAAAGAGATGGGGAGAGAGAGAGCGCAAAAAAGATGGGGGAGAGAGCGCAAAAGAGAGGGGGAGAGAGAGCGTATAAGAGAGGGGGAGAGAGAGTGCAAAAGAGGGGGAGAGAGAGCGCAAAAGAGAGGGGGGAGCGAGAGCATGAAAAAGAGGGGGGACAGAGAGAAAAAGAGAGGGGGGAGAGATAGCTAAAGAGAGGGGGGAGAGAGAGAGCAAAAGAGAGGGGGAGAGACAGAGCACAAAAGAGAGGGGGGAGAGAGAGAGCACAAAAGAGAGGGGGAAAGAGAGAGCGCAAAAGAGATGGGGGAGAGAGAGAGCACAAAAGAGATGGGGGATAGAGAGCGCAAAAAAGAGGGGGAGAGAGAGCGCAAAAGAGAGGGGAGAGAGAGAGCGCAAAAGAGAGGGGGAGAGAGAGAGCATGAAAAAGAGAAGGGGGAGAGAGAGAGCAAAAGAGAGGGGGGAGAGAGAGCGCAAAAGAGATGGGGGAGAGAGTGCAAAAGAGAGGGGGAGAGAGAGCGCAAAAGAGGGGGAGAGAGAGAGCGCAAAAGAGGGGGAGAGAGAGAGAGGGCAAAAGAGATGGGGGAGAGAGAGAGAGAGCAAAAGAGAGGGGGAGAGAGAGAGAGCAAAAGAGAGGGGGAGAGAGAGAGCACAAAAGAGAGGGGGAGAGAGAGAGCGAGAGCGCAAAAGAGAGGGGTAGAGAGAGAGCGCAAAAGAGAGGGGGAGAGAGAGCGTGCAAAACAGAGGGAAGAGAGAGAGCACAAAAATAGAAGGGGGAGAGAGAGAGCAAAAGAGAGGGGGGAGAGAGAGCGCAAAAGAGATGGGGAGAGAGAGAGCGCAAAAAAGATCGGGGAGAGAGAGAGAGCGCAAAAGAGAGGGGGAGAGAGAGCGCATAAGAGAGGGGGAGAGAGAGTGCAAAAGAGGGGAAGAGAGAGAGCAAAAGAGAGGGGGAGAGCGAGAGCACGAAAAAGAGGGGGGACAGAGAGAAAAAGAGAGGGGGGAGAGAGAGCTAAAGAGAGGGGGGAGAGAGAGAGAGAGCAAAAGAGAGGGGGAGAGACAGAGCACAAAAGAGAGGGGGGAGAGAGAGAGCACAAAAGAGAGGGGGAAAGAGAGAGCGCAAAAACGAGGGGGGAGAGAGAGAGGAAAAGAGAGGGGGGAGAGAGAGCACAAAAGAGAGGGGGGAGAGAGCGCAAAAGAGAGGGGGTGGAGAGAGAGTGCAAAAGAGAGGGGGAGAGAGAGCACAAAAGAGAGAGGGGAGAGAGAGAGCAAAAGAGGGGGAGAGAGAGAGCACAAAAGAGAGGGGGGAGAGAGAGAGAGAGAGAGAGGAGGTGAGAGAAAGAGAGAGAGGAGGGGAGAGAGAGAGCTCAAAAGAGATGGGGGAGAAAGAGAGCTCAAAAGAGAGGGGGAAAGAGAGTGCAAAAAAGATTGGGGAGAGAGAGCTCAAAAGAGATGGGGAGAGAGAGAGCAAAAGATATGGGGGAGAGAGAGAGCTCAAAAGAGATGGGGGAGAGAGAGCACAAAAGAGAGGGGGAGAGAGAGCGCAAAAGATTGGGGAGAGAGAGCAAAACAGAGGGGGGAGAGAGAGAGCAAAAGATATGGGGGAGAGAGAGAGCTCAAAAGAGATGGGGGAGAGAGAGCGCAAAAGAGAGGGGTAGAGAGAGCGCAAAAGAGAGGGGGAGAGAGAGCAAAACAGAGGGGGAGAGGGAGAGCGCAAAAGAGAGGGTGAGAGAGAGCATGCAAAAGAGAGGTGGGAGAGAGAGCACGAAAAAGAGAGGGAGGAGAGAGAGAGCAAAAGAGAGGGGGGAGAGAGAGCACAAAAGAGATGGGGGAGAGAGAGCACAAAAGAGAGGGGGAGAGAGAGAGCAAAAGAGGGGGAGAGAGAGAGCGCAAAAGAGGGGGAGAGAGAGAGAGGGCAAAAGAGATGGGGGAGAGAGAGAGGGGGCAAAAGAGATGGGGGAGAGAGAGAGAGAGCAAAAGAGAGGGGGAGAGAGAGAGCGCAAAAGAGAGGGGGGAGAGAGAGAGCACAAAAGAGAGGGGGAGAGAGAGCGCAAAAGAGAGGGGGAGAGAGAGAGCGCAAAAGAGAGGGGGAGAGAGAGCGTGCAAAACAGAGGGAAGAGAGAGAGCACAAAAAGAGAGGTTGGAGAGAGAGAGCAAAAGAGAGGGGTGGAGAGAGAGTGCAAAAGAGATGGGGAGAGAGAGAGAGCGCAAAAAAGATGGGGGAGAGAGAGAGTGCAAAAGAGAGGGGGAGAGAGAGCGCATAAGAGAGGGGGAGAGAGAGTGCAAAAGAGGGGGAGAGAGAGAGCGCAAAAGAGAGGGGGAGAGCGAGAGCACGAAAAAGAGGGGGGACAGAGAGAAAAAGAGAGGGGGAGAGAGAGCTAAAGAGAGGGGGAGAGAGAGAGCAAAAAAGAGGGGGAGAGACAGAGCACAAAAGAGAGGGGGGAGAGAGAGAGCACAAAAGAGAGGGGGAAAGAGAGAGCGCAAAAGAGATGGGGGAGAGAGAGAGCGCAAAAGAGATGGGGGAGAGAGAGCGCAAAAAAGAGGGGGAGAGAGAGCGCAAAAGAGAGGGGGAGAGAGAGAGTGCAAAAGAGAGGGGGAGAGAGAGAGCATGAAAAAGAGAAGGGGGAGAGAGAGAGAGCAAAAGAGAGGGGGGAGAGAGAGAGCAAAAGAGAGGGGGGAGAGAGAGAGCGCAAAAGAGAGGGGGAGAGACAGAGCGCAAAAGAGAGGGGGAGAGAGAGCACGCAAAAGAGAGGGCGGAGAGAGAGCGCAAAAGAGAGGGGGAGAGAGAGCGCAAAAGAGAGGAAGAGAGAGAGAGCGCAAAAGAGAGGGGGAGAGAGAGCGTGCAAAACAGAGGGAAGAGAGAGAGAGCACAAAAAGAGAGGGGGGAGAGAGAGAGCAAAAGAGAGGGGGAGAGAGAGCGCAAAAGAGATGGGGAGAGAGAGAGCTCAAAAAAGATGGGGGAGAGAGAGAGCGCAAAAGAGAGGGGGAGAGAGAGCGTATAAGAGAGGGGGAGAGAGAGTGCAAAAGAGGGGGAGAGAGAGAGCGCAAAAGAGAGGGGGAGAGCGAGAGCATGAAAAAGAGGGGAGACAGAGAGAAAAAGAGAGGGGGGAGAGATAGCTAAAGAGAAGGGGGAGAGAGAGAGCAAAAGAGAGGGGGAGAGACAGAGCACAAAAGAGAGGGGGGAGAGAGAGAGCACAAAAGAGAGGGGGAAAGAGAGAGCGCAAAAGAGATGGGGGAGAGAGCACAAAAGAGATGGGGGATAGAGAGCGCAAAAAAGAGGGGGAGAGAGAGCGCAAAAGAGAGGGGAGAGAGAGAGCGCAAAAGAGAGGGGGAGAGAGAGAGCATGAAAAAGAGAAGGGGGAGAGAGAGAGCAAAAGAGAGGGGTGAGAGAGAGCGCAAAAGAGATGGGGGAGAGAGTGCAAAAGAGAGGGGGAGAGAGAGCGCAAAAGAGGGGGAGAGAGAGAGCGCAAAAGAGGGGGAGAGAGAGAGAGGGCAAAAGAGATGGGGGAGAGAGAGAGAGAGCAAAAGAGAGGGGGAGAGAGAGAGAGCAAAAGAGAGGGGGAGAGAGAGAGCACAAAAGAGAGGGGGAGAGAGAGAGCGAGAGCGCAAAAGAGAGGGGTAGAGAGAGAGCGCAAAAGAGAGGGGGAGAGAGAGCGTGCAAAACAGAGGGAAGAGAGAGAGCACAAAAATAGAAGGGGGAGAGAGAGAGCAAAAGAGAGGGGGGAGAGAGAGCGCAAAAGAGATGGGGAGAGAGAGAGCGCAAAAAAGATGGGGGAGAGAGAGAGCGCAAAAGAGAGGGGGAGAGAGAGCGCATAAGAGAGGGGGAGAGAGAGTGCAAAAGAGGGGAAGAGAGAGAGAGAGCAAAAGAGAGGGGGAGAGCGAGAGCACGAAAAAGAGGGGGGACAGAGAGAAAAAGAGAGGGGGGAGAGAGAGCTAAAGAGAGGGGGGAGAGAGAGAGAGAGCAAAAGAGAGGGGGAGAGACAGAGCACAAAAGAGAGGGGGGAGAGAGAGAGCACAAAAGAGAGGGGGAAAGAGAGAGCGCAAAAACGAGGGGGGAGAGAGAGAGGAAAAGAGAGGGGGGAGAGAGAGCACAAAAGAGAGGGGGGAGAGAGCGCAAAAGAGACGGGGTGGAGAGAGAGTGCAAAAGAGAGGGGGAGAGAGAGCACAAAAGAGAGAGGGGAGAGAGAGAGCAAAAGAGGGGGAGAGAGAGAGCACAAAAGAGAGGGGGGGAGAGAGAGAGAGAGAGAGAGGAGGTGAGAGAAAGAGAGAGAGGAGGGGAGAGAGAGAGCTCAAAAGAGATGGGGGAGAAAGAGAGCTCAAAAGAGAGGGGGAAAGAGAGTGCAAAAAAGATTGGGGAGAGAGAGCTCAAAAGAGATGGGGAGAGAGAGAGCAAAAGATATGGGGGAGAGAGAGAGCTCAAAAGAGATGGGGGAGAGAGAGCGCAAAAGAGAGGGGGAGAGAGAGCGCAAAAGATTGGGGAGAGAGAGCAAAACAGAGGGGGGAGAGAGCAAAAGATATGGGGGAGAGAGAGAGCTCAAAAGAGATGGGGGAGAGAGAGCGCAAAAGAGAGGGGTAGAGAGAGCGCAAAAGAGAGGGGGAGAGAGAGCAAAACAGAGGGGGAGAGGGAGAGCGCAAAAGAGAGGGTGAGAGAGAGCATGCAAAAGAGAGGTGGGAGAGAGAGCACGAAAAAGAGAGGGAGGAGAGAGAGAGCAAAAGAGAGGGGGGAGAGAGAGCACAAAAGAGATGGGGGAGAGAGAGAGCACAAAAGAGAGGGGGAGAGAGAGCGCAAAAGAGGGGGAGAGAGAGAGCGCAAAAGAGGGGGAGAGAGAGAGAGGGCAAAAGAGATGGGGGAGAGAGAGAGGGGGCAAAAGAGATGGGGGAGAGAGAGAGAGAGCAAAAGAGAGGGGGAGAGAGAGAGCGCAAAAGAGAGGGGGGAGAGAGAGAGCACAAAAGAGAGGGGGAGAGAGAGCGCAAAAGAGAGGGGGAGAGAGAGAGCGCAAAAGAGAGGGGGAGAGAGAGCGTGCAAAACAGAGGGAAGAGAGAGAGCACAAAAAAGAGAGGTTGGAGAGAGAGAGCAAAAGAGAGGG
>NC_069499.1:1224717486-1224832591 GCF_027579735.1 Bombina bombina | reverse complement strand
ATAAATGATGCTTGCAAGGACACAAAGTGAAATTAAAAATAAAACAGTTTTATTTTCCAATGTCCAATAAAAAATGATAAACAGAAATCCTCTTTGATAATAGTCCAGATCAGGGACAGAAATAGGTGAGCAGATGAAATATAGTATATTTCTCTAAATCCGGTAGTGAGTTTTTTTCTTATCAGGGCTGGTGTAAAAACAGCTAGCTGATAAAAATTAGTGATATTGTGGTATAGGATGCTGTAAGTACAGCTGAAGGTAAATTCCTTGCGGTGGTTTTGAGCTCTGAAAAGCTCCCAGAGTTCAGGTGGATAAGTTGGTGTTTATGATGGAAAAACCGTAATAAAATAGTTACATGAACTGCTGTAAATACAGCTAGATGATGATTCCTTGTGGTTTTTTGAGCTCTAGATAGCTCACAATATATGTGGTTTCTTAAGCCTGTCAGTGACAGGGTCCGTTGCTGAAGTGTTTGAAGCTTGGTCCTCCCTGGACAGGAAGTGACGTCAGAAGTGGGGCGTGCCCTTACGCGTTTCGTGAATTACATTCACTTCATCAGAGGGTATGCCCACAGAGCACTGAGGAGCGCTTATATGGCGTTTCAGTGCAGATTAATTGGCTTGACTTAATTAGTTAATTGAATACAGGTGCCCTATTGTATACTCATTGATTGGTGTGGCTTATTAGTACTGGTCTGCATGAATTAGAAGTAGATTACTAACTGGCTTACACATATTTTGAAAGAAAAAGAAAAAGAAAGAAAGGAAAAAAAAAAAAAAAGAAAACTTTTTTCTCTTCTTAGTGATATTGGAATTTTATCTATGTGTTTAGACATAAATCTGGTGGGGAATCCTTACGTATTTCCATAGGGGTAATCAAAGGTAATAAAGCTGCCTAAAATTACTGTCACCTATATGATTTTTTGCCTAAAGTGACTGCTGCTTTACCTATGTGTTTATTTATTTTTTCGCATAACATTTATTTTTTTAAAAATATAATGAAATTAAAATAAGCAACCAATTTGGTGCATAACACAGGTGGAGCCTGCTAAGAACGGTTCTCTGGGGAGTACTAATTGCTTAGATGATCCTCTACCTCACTTTACCTATGTGTTTATCCATAAAAATAATTTATTATTTGATTATTGGATTAGGGAATGGGTGGAGTTACCTTAAATGTGTGACCATGGACATAACTTTTTATGTGGGACGTCTATTTGCTTAGGTGATCCTCTACCTAACTTTACCTATGTGTTTATCGATAAAATTTGAGAAACACAAATTATTATTTTTATTATTTGATTATTGGATTAGGGAATAGGTGGAGTTAACTTCAATGTTTGACCCTGGATATAACTTTTTATGTGGGACTAATTGATTAGGTGATCCTCTACCTTACTTTACCTATGTGTTTATCCATAAAAATAATTTATTATTTTTATTATTCGATTATTGGATTAGGGAATGGGTGGAGTTACCTTAAATGTGTGACCATGGACATAACTTTTTATGTGGGAGGTCTATTTGCTTAGGTGATCCTCTACCTAACTTTACCTATGTGTTTATACATAAAATTTGAGAAACACAAATTATTATTTTTATTTTTTGATTATTAGATTAGGGAATAGGTGGAGTTAACTTCAATGTGTGACTCTGGACATAACTTTTTATGTGGGAGGTCTATCTGCATAACTATGTTGTTTTACACAGATTTAACTATGTGTTTATTTGAAACGGGACATAGAAAATATTTTAGGTGTAAAAACCCTTGGTAATATTAATCACATATAAAGCTTATTAGTAAGATATAGGAGTGGATAACAACTACAAAAGAAAAATATTAATATCTCTCTCTTTTTGTTACAGGAGAAAGTCAAATGGGTCATTCTTGATTATTTAAAGAAATGCAGCCAGGTATATGTCTTTGTTGAGACCTGTTGGTTGTAAAGTATTTAAACGGTGAATCCAATAGGTTTCTCTTTTTCTGAGCTGTAAAAGTCTTTCCTTCCCTTTAGAGGCTGAAATTTGTTCAATTGCTCTTACCGTAAATTCGTCACTATTTTTATTGTGATATTTTTCAAAGTGTTTGCCGATGCCGTATTCAGAATCGGCATCTTTGATGTTGTTTATGTGTTCCAGCACTCGTCTCTTTAGGCTTCTCTTTGTTCGGCCTACGTAGAATTTTTTGCAAGAACACTCTAATAGATATACTATGTATTCTGATTTACAGTTTAGAAAACTTTCTATTGGTACTTGTTCATCTTTGTTGTGAATGATCCATTTATTTATTTCTTTGTTTTTGTTTGTGTGGCTGCAGCACACACAATTTTTTCTTCCACATTTAAAGAAACCTTTAATCGGTGGATTTCTTTCTTTAAGTTTTGTGTTCTTTAAAGCAGTTGGTGCCAGAATGTTTTTTATACACTTACTTTTCCTATAAGTGACTTTTGGAGGTCCAATGATGTTTGCTAGAACTGGGTCCCTTTTTAGTACATCCCAGTGTTTGTTCAGGATTTTTTCTATTTGTTTGGCCCCTTTTGTATATGTGGTGATGTATCTGGTTGTTACACATTTGTTTTCCAACTCAGGGTTGGTGATTTTAGTTTCTAAAAGCGAATGTCTTGTGGAGTTCTTTACTTTTTCATAAGCCTTTTCCACTATTTTTTCTGTATAGCTTTTATCTTTACATTTTTGTTTTAGGGTGTTTGCTGCATTTTCAAAATCACTATCCTTACTACAATTTCGTTTGATTCTTTGGAACTGGCCATATGGGATGTTGTTAATCCAGTTCGGATGATGACAGCTATCTGCGTGGAGGTAGCCATTAGTATCTGTTTTTTTAGTGTAATTTTTGGTGTGAATGGTGTTATTTTCACAATAGATGGTGATGTCTAAAAAGTCTAGCGTTTTGTCTCCCCAAGTTTTTGTTAGGGTAAGGTTCATGTTGTTCAGGGTCGGCTCCAAGGGGGGGCTTTGGGGGGCAATGCCCACCCAAATGGAATGCTGTGCCCCCTCAAAACACAGGATTTGTTAAAATTATTTTTTTTTAATTGTTTTACTTAATTTATTTTTATTTTTTTTGCCCTGCAACTTTTCTGGGGGCGGGGCCCTTGTGCATGCTCAAATGTCACAATGTGCAGTCAGTCAGGTCTCAGACTCTCAGCCCATTGCTTCAGCTCATCAAAAAATAGATTCATTGGTGCAGCTCAGCCAGAAGCTTTTCCTATTGGCTGGCTACTTTTGGCGCGCACATTTGCTCTGAGTCTGAGCCCTGACTGCACGCAGACAGCCGTGCTGGAGCAGAGGAATTTTAGGAAACAGGCATCAACAGATGATAAGGTAAGAGCTATTATTAGCCTCCCTCCCCAAGTCCTCTAATACTCCCTCCTGCTTAGCTAGGGTGACCAGACGTCCCCGGATTGAGGATACTGTCCCCTGACAAATTATGTCCCCGGGAAGACAGCCCCCTGAGTGTTGCCACATGTCAGGGTACACAGGACCGGAAACGTAACTCCCTTACTCCAGAAGCGTGCAGAGAACATGCAGAGTGACTGGTGCTACCTTAAAAAGGGGTGTAGTTAACTGCTACAGAACTAGCTGAGACTATTCCACTCGCTGTGCACTCTGCTTCCCTCCCTGGCTTTCCCCTCACCCAGCAAGATCCGGTGCATCTACACTTAGAAGCACAGAGCAGGTAGATTTGCGATGACAGCACCCTGGCTAAGACACTGAAGCACACATCGGTATTTTTATGCAAGCAAACAATTCTGAAATGTGCTCAGCTTAGTGCGAACACTGTCACAACTAAAAGTGTTTACTGTTTACATAAGAAAGTGTCACGGGCTTTGCAGCTAGTTATACTGAGCTGACATGGTAATTGCTTGATGTGGTTTTGTAATGAGGGCAATCCCCTCCCTTTTAGCTTGCCTGTTATTGCGGTCATGTGATCCACCCTGCAGTGTGTAGCTTCTGAAAACTGTTTGCTTCACTAAGGTGCGCGGGAACATTGTGCTGGGGGTGAGTAGAATCCCTTTGCAGGGGTTAAGTCTGTTATTCTCTTGCTGCTGTGAAAACGTATACTACAAACTCTGCCTACTTCAGAGTGCACAGGTCATCATCATTAATCAAGAAGCTGTCTGTGAAGAAAACATTGATGTTGTGCTGCTGCATACTACATTTGTGTGATCTGTCTATGCTGAGGCTAGCTCTATACCTGTGCTCCCTGTTTGTCTTTTGGGTTATTAGCTCAGTTTGTTTAAATATATTGTAAAATGAGAAGGGCTATACTCTGGGAGAGGTCCCCTGATGATTCATTGGCTAGCAAGCAGAATTTAATACACATTAGCTGAGGCTACACCAGCTAAGTCTGAATATATTGTGGTATTAATTAGTATTTCCAATAGGTATACATATGACAACAAATACCAAATATAATAAATGTACAAAAAAAAAAAAAAAAGGAAAAATCAGGCATTAGTATTTTTCTTCTGATGAGAGGAATGTGGGTTCCATAAATGTGAGGATCAGCAAATGAACACCCCTTCCACGTGCCACTCCAATGAAAACAGGGGCTTTTATTTTTTAAAACAGAAACTTTTGCTGACACCAATAAAAGGGGGCTTTTGGCATATAAAATCCCCCCACTAAACTCATAGTGCTCATGAATACTCCCAAAGCCAAGGTTTTCTTCATTCTTTTAAATTGCAGTACTTAGTTTCAATTAATTGAAGATTTGGTATTAAAGTTTAGGTTCTTGCATTATTTTGCATAATCAATTGTTGTCTAGGAAGTGTGTGTGGGAGAGTGTGTGTGGGAGACAGGGGTGTATTAAGGCATAGGCCAACAAGGCCGGTGCCTAGGGCAGCAGATTTTTAAGGGGCAGCAGAATTTTGAGTCCCTAGGGCCACTCTACTGAACTCAGGGCCAGGTGGCTAAATCAACCAATTACTAATGACTTAAATGGCTGGCCCGGCTATTGCTATCCTATGGGATTGTATGTGGGTGCGCCCTGTTTGTCTATCTGTCATACATGCAAAGAATAAGTATTTATTGCTGAATCTACACAACTATGTGACTTAAAACACAACTGAAAATATGTTGTATGCATTTAATACATTCAGAAACAATACAAGTATATACTTTATTATGATTGTATCATGTGACTTTATCCCCTAGGATACAATTCCTAAACCTATCATAACTACTGTTGTATTTTTTAAGTACTTTTAAAGGCCAGTTTGTATATTCATTACATATTTATCCAAGCAGATATTTTGCTTAGAATAACTGTCAATCACCAAAGAATATATATATATATATATATATATATATATATATATATATATATATATATATATATATATATATATGTGTATGTGTGTGTGTGTGACCAGAGTGAATGCAAGCCCTGGTGAACACCTACTTAAAAAGACATTATTTTTTTAATTTTTTACACCCTGCCCCAAAAGTATTATGTCTAAAAATTGCCTTAAACCTGGGGTGGGGTGGGGGGTGGGGGGGGCAGCAGAATTTTGAGTGCCTAGGGCAGCACAAAACCTAAATACGCCCCTGGTGGGAGAGTGTGTGTGTGGGAGAGTGTGTGTGTGGGAGAGTGTGTGTGTGTTGGAGAGTGTGTGTGTGGGAGAGTGTGTGTGTGGGAGAGTGTGTGTGTGTGTGGGAGAGTGTGTGTGTGGGAGAGTGTGTGTGTGGGAGAGTGTGTGTGTGGGAGAGTGAGTGTGTGTGTGGGAGAGTGAGTGTGTGTGTGGGAGAGTGTGTGTGTGGGAGAGTGTGTGTGTGGGAGAGTGTGTGTGTGGAGAGTGTGTGTGTGGGAGAGTGTGTGTGTGGGAGAGTGTGTGTGTGGGAGAGTGTGTGTGTGGGAGAGTGTGTGTGTGGGAGAGTGTGTGTGTGGGAGAGAGTGTGTGTGGGAGAGAGTGTGTGTGGGAGAGTGTGTGTGGGAGAGTGTGTGTGTGTGTGTGTGTGTGTGAGTGTGTGGGAGAGTGTGTGAGTGTGAAAGTGTGTGAGTGTGAGAGTGAGTGTGGGTGAGTGAGTGTGGGTGGGAGAGTGTGTGTGGGTGGGAGAGTGTGTGTGGTGGAGGGAGAGTGAGTGTGTTGGAGAGTGTGTGTGGGAGAGTGAAAATGTGTGTGTGGAAGAGAGTGAGAGTGTGTGTGGGGGGGGGAGTGAGAATGTGTGTGTGTTTACATTTAAATAGACAGCAACATACTAGACCATCAACACTCTTGACAAAGTTGTGTATAAAACAATATTAACTATGAGTGTGAGGAAATCCTGGTGAATTTCCACAATTTTTTTCTATGACTTGACCCCTGGTTACAACTCAGTTGTCAGTTTAATAAATAACTTATAAATATGCTAATAAAATAGTTTTTTACCATTTGCCAATTAAAAAAAATAAAAATATACCCTGATTTCATTTTAAAAATCTGGTCACCTTATGCTTAGCTGAATGCGTGCCTGTCAGTGTTATTACTTATTTAGTGCGGGTCACAGCCGGTCACCCTCCCTGCCTGCACTTACTAACAGATCCACGGAAACCAAAGAAAATAAACAAACAGAGGGCGGGGGAGTGGGACAGATACAACAAATATGTGATCGATCACATATTTGTTGTATCTGTCCCACTCCCCCGCCCTCTGTTTGTTTATTTTCTTTAGTTTCTGTACCTGAGTGCCTCTCTATCACTGCTCTCCCGACTCCAGTCCTCTCTGGTATTGCTGGTGGTGTGCCCTGAGCGAGGTGCTGCCTAGAATCATGTGTATTGAGCTCAGCAGGTCTAAGCTTTGGTATGTGGGTCCTGTTTCTTTCCTGTGTATAGCTGTTCTTTTCTCCCATTACTATCAGGGCATAGTTCTCTCTCTCTATGACCATCTGATGTCAGGTAACTGTGTTGCCTTTTACAAGCAGCCCCTGCCTCTGTATAATGTAAATCCACTTATTAATTTCAGTACTAATTGTCTTCAGTAGTTACTTTCACTTCTCTGCAGTCTCCTTTTAATAAGAAATCACTATATGTTATTATGGAGATCTCACATTGCTTTGTCTATGTGCTGTCTGTGCTCAGGGCAGTCTCTTGTTATCACACTATGTGCTGTCTGTGCTAAGGGCAGTCTCTTGTTATCACACTATGTGCTGTCTGTGCTCAGGGCAGTCTCTTGTTATCACACTATGTGCTGTCTGTGCTCAGGGCAGTCTCTTGTTATCACACTATGTGCTGTCTCTGTTACCCCCAGCCCAGCTATGTAAGGCAAGTTAATGAGTTCCAGCTCTCCCTCTCCTCTGTTGCAAACTTTCCTCCCACATGCAAGGGCTTAGGGCTGATTCAAAAAACAAAATAAAACATTGCAGGCTGACTTCATCCCATATCCCATTTATATGAATTTAATTTTAATGTCTTGTCCTGGTATTTATTGGTTAGAAAGTTGGTTCCTAAATAATAATAATAAAAAAAGCATAAGCATTGCTATAGTACATTGTGATCTAATAGGGATGTTACGTGTCAGCTCTAAGGTTTGTTAAAGGTATCAGGAATTTGCCATTTACTGTATGTGCTTGAATACATAACTGTGTGCAGCTTGGCTCATTATATTGCCTGTAGGATGTATGTGCACATACCTGTGTTATTCATGTGTCCTATTGCTTGTGTGTGCTGTCAGCTGATGGATTGGATGCCATTTCATTTTTATTGAGAGTCTGAATTGCTTGACATGTTTTGTTAGTGACACTCGGAAATGCTTTTAATGCAACTGAATAAACACATCATAATAATTTGTCTTGCAAGGCCATAAACTGTCTTTTTATATAAATATATATATATATATATTTTTTTTTATTTTTTTTCTCATATCTAATCTACAAAATTTCCAGTACCTGAAAACCTAGTATCCTCACTGCTATTGCAAACAAAGGAGTTAATTGCATTGGGGGGTTTGGGGTGCATGGCTGTTTAGGGGACATGATTGAGATTTGAGATCAGGGTGATTAAGGGGTGAATTGTTTTTAAGGAGCTATTGCACTGGGGGTCTCAAGTTTAATGGCTCTGTTTTAGTGCACTGCATAGGATTTAGACTTCATTCTTTTACCTAGGGATTTAGCACATATTCTCCAAATGTTAATAGTGGGGGATAAGCCAGTCAGAAGCTACACTTTCCTGCAGAATATGTAGGTCTGCTCTTATTTTGACTCTCATACATGCTTTGTAAATGTGTGCCCCCTCGTGAAAAAAAAATGCCCCCCCATTTCATTTGTTCTGGAGCCGACCCTGATGTTGTTAGAGTTGAGGTAATTAGTAAACTCATTAAATTCTGACTCTTCTCCTTCCCATATGATGATAATATAATCGATAAATCTCTTCCAAAATTTAATTTTAGGTTGATATGGGTTGTTTTCTGACACATATAACTTTTCAAATTTCCCCATGTATAAGTTTGCGAAATTGGGGGCAAATTTTGTGCCCATGGCAGTCCCCCATTTTTGGAGGTATATGGTGTTGTTGAAACAAAAGTAGTTTTTCCCCAGAATAAATTTAATGGCATCTCCAATGAATGCAATTTGGGTTTTATTCATCTGGCTAGCACTTTCTAGAAACAACTGAGCACTTTTTATCCCTTCTTCATGCGGTATGGCAGTGTATAGGGCTGTTACGTCTAGGGAGGCTAGATGGTAACTTTGTTTCCATGAAAAATCCTCTAATAAGGATAACAAATGGGGAGTATCCCTCAAAAAGGACTCTAATTTTGGTACTTCTGGCTGTAAAAAGTTATCGATGTATTCTGATAGGTGACTTGTTAAGCTGTTTATGCCAGATATTATGGGCCTCCCTGGGGGGTTGGTTTCATTTTTGTGAACTTTGGGGAGGTGGTAGAAGTTTGCAATTTTGGGTGTCTCATATTTGAGAAAGTTAAATTCGTCAATGTTAAGGATATTATCCTTCTTAGCTTTTCTGATTAGGTCTAGGTACTGTTCTAGATACTTGTCAGTGGGATCTGATTTAAGAGCCTCATATGTTTGGGTGTCTGATAGAATGCGGTTTGCTTCTAGCATATAGTCATCATAGTTTTGAACTACAATGCCCCCTCCCTTGTCCGCTTGTCTTAAGACTAGATCATTGTTATTACTTAAATTCTTAAGTGCTGTTCTTTCCTTATAGGTGAGATTTTTCTTACTAATGTCAACATTTTTACACATTTCTTCAAGGTCTTGTTTGACCAAGTCTTCAAATAGGGTGAGGTGTTTCCCTTTTGAATGGACTGGGTAGAAGATGGATTTTGGTTTTAGAGAGCTGTGTTTAAATGGTTTGTCATCTCCCTCATTGTTAAATGTTGGAGTAATTGTGGAGTGAAGTAGGTTAGATTCATTTTCTAATTTGAGCATATTGTTTAAAGCTTCAGTATCGCCCTGACTAAGGGCTATGGGGTTTTCTAATTCTTTTTTTGATTTAGCAAAATGTCTTTGAAGTGTTAGCTTCCGAACAAATTTACTAGTGTCTATGAATAAATCAAATGCATTTGGTTTGCTAGTAGGGGCAAAAGAAAAACCTTTTTTAAGTAATCTTTGTTCCTCTAGGGCAGTGCTTTCCAAACTGTGTGTCGGGACACACTAGTGTGTCGGCAGCAGTGTGTAGGTGTGTCCCTGCTTCAGCTTAAATTTTTTTAAATTTAATTTTTTGTAAAAATTTTTTTGGGTTTCTGACTTTCCGCCTGCCTGCTACACATATCACATGTTTGACTTGTGATTGATACCTAGGGGGTCACAGATCATCTTAACCTATTGGCGCAGCTCAGTGAACTGAACTGAAACTATTCCAATTGGTGGCTTTGGCGGCACATTGGCTCCTGACTGCACGTGTAGTCTCCTTAATTGGCTCGTGACTGCATGTGTAGTCAGTGAGTGGGACAGCAGTGTGTTTGCAGTGTGGGCAGTAGTCAGTCGGACTCACAGAGCTCTGAGGGCGGCAGCTTAAACGCTGAGCTGAAGTCAGAAGTCAGTGGGTTTTTTTTTTGAAGCTAACACCCAGTAGTGCATTGCTGCTTCTGCTCTTGATATATGGATAGGAAGTGGAAGCTTAAAAATGCTTGATGATGAAATGCGAGTGTCTTTATCTAATATTCCACCAAATATTCAGACATTGTGTTCATCAACCTCATACATCCCATTAAAATAGTAAGTAGTTATTGGTGTAGTTATAAACTTTTTTTTAATTCTTGCACATACATACATATATACTATTACTTGTAAATACATTTAGTTATTGTATAATTTATGTATGTGTCTGTATCTCTTAAAACAAGTTAGTTTAACCTCCTGTTTGCTAGTACAATTGAATTGCTGTGTCATGAAATTATGTAGGTCTAAAAAGTGTGTCACCAACATGAGAAGTTTGGAAAGCTTTGCTCTAGGGTTAAAGTGTGGCTAGATAAGTTAAAGATCTTAATATTCTCATTATCAACTGTATTAGTTTCAGTGTTTTTGTTAATTACCACTTTGTTTTTTTTTTCCTTGTTTCTTTTGTCCTCCTCTGCAACCTCTCTTTCTGTTTGGTCTAACTGTCTTTTTTGTGGTCTTAGTGGGTGGTTTAAATAGTTTGGGGATTCGAAAGTGGACTCTCTTCTTGCTCTTAGCTCTAAAAAATGATTGGGACTACTTGATTCTGCATTTTCCCCCCTGTCTCTCATGTGATTTTCTCTTTGGTCATTTTGTGACCAATTTCTATGTTCTCTTGATCTCCAATTGTCATGTGTATGGTTGCTAAACCTGACTTCTGGGGACCTATTGTTAGTATATGTACGGTAGTAGTTTTGTTGGCGTCTGTGGTTAGTGTAGTTGGAATTATGGTTGTAATTCTTATATTCCTTATGTGTTTCATTCACATTAAATCTTCCATTTATAATAGTTTTATTTGTCAGTGTTTTATTGGGAACATATTTGGTTTTAGCAGTAGCAGGATCAAAGCTTTTAGGAAAAAAATGTGTGTTATTACTGGTACTGGCTACTGGGGTGTTTTCAGGTGCTGGTGTATCAGTGATATCTACAAAGTCTGCTTGTACATCAGTAGTTTCAGTAACCCTGTTCTGTATGTCTCTCTCTAGTTTTTTCTTTTTCCTTTTTATAATGTCTTTTTCCAATTTTTCAATTCTACTGGCTATTTCTGAATTCAGTGTTTTATAGTACACATCATTGTTGTAAGGTTGTAGTTTCTCTCTTACATCTTGAATTTCTTCTTTAATTTTAATTAAATTTTGTTCCCTGAATCTAATCAGGATTTTCATGAATTTAGTAGCACATTCATCTATGGCATTTTCCCAGTCTGTTAAAAGTTCTATGTCAGTGCTATTAAAGATTGGTGTTTTGTAGAGTCTGAGACCTTTTGGTACTAGGTTAACCTTGAGATAGTTTTCTAGGCCTACTATATCAAGCCAATTTTTGATCTCCAATTTTTTAAGTTTTTCCAGTTCTTTAAGTAAGGCTTTGGGATCAATATCTATTGCTTGCTCATTTTCAGTGTCTAAGGTGATAGTGTTTGAACTATCAGACCACGACCTTTTTTTGTGCGTGGTATCTGCAAAGTTACCAAAAAATAGGTGACATAATATCTGACATAATTATATAGTTGGCTGAGGATACACAACCTTAAAGTCTATTGAATTTGTAACACTGCAGCAAATCAAAAAGGGTGATGATAAATGTAGAACGTGTTGCTTGGGTGTTTCTTGATCTGCGCTGTGTACGTTGCAAATGGTTATTTTGCTCTAAATAGTTCCTCCTGATATATTTCAATGGCACCTAGTTTCTGAATATTCCACTATCATCAAATGGAATGTGAAGGAAATGTACTAAAAAGGGACCCAGTTCTTGCAAACATCATTGGACCTCCAAAAGTCACTTATAGGAAAAGTAAGTGTATAAAAAACATTCTGGCAACAACTGCTTTAAAGAACACAAAACTTAAAGAAAGAAATCCACCGATTAAAGGTTTCTTTAAATGTGGAAGAAAAAATTGTGTGTGCTGCAGCCACACAAACAAAAACAAAGAAATAAATAAATGGATCATTCACAACAAAGATGAACAAGTACCAATAGAAAGTTTTCTAAACTGTAAATCAGAATACATAGTATATCTATTAGAGTGTTCTTGCAAAAAATTCTACGTAGGGCGAACAAAGAGAAGCCTAAAGAGACGAGTGCTGGAACACATAAACAACATCAAAGATGCCGATTCTGAATACGGCATCGGCAAACACTTTGAAAAATATCACAATAAAAATAGTGACGAATTTACGGTAAGAGCAATTGAACAAATTTCAGCCTCTAAAGGGAAGGAAAGACTTTTACAGCTCAGAAAAAGAGAAACCTATTGGATTCACCGTTTAAATACTTTACAACCAACAGGTCTCAACAAAGACATAGACCTGGCTGCATTTCTTTAAATAATCAAGAATGACCCATTTGACTTTCTCCTGTAACAAAAAGAGAGAGATATTAATATTTTTCTTTTATAGTTGTTATCCACTCCTATATCTTACTAATAAGCTTTATATGTGATTAATATTACCAAGGGTTTTTTACACCTAAAATATTTTCTATGTCCCGTTTCAAATAAACACATAGTTAAATCTGTGTAAAACAACATAGTTATGCAGATAGACCTCCCACATAAAAAGTTATGTCCAGAGTCACACATTGAAGTTAACTCCACCTATTCCCTAATGTAATAATCAAAAAATAAAAATAATAATTTGTGTTTCTCAAATTGTATATATAAACACATAGGTAAAGTTAGGTAGAGGATCACCTAAGCAAATAGACCTCCCACATAAAAAGTTATGTCCATGGTCACACATTTAAGGTAACTCCACCCATTCCCTAATCCAATAATCGAATAATAAAAATAATAAATTATTTTTATGGATAAACACATAGGTAAAGTAAGGTAGAGGATCACCTAATCAATTAGTCCCACATAAAAAGTTATGTCCAGGGTCAAACATTGAAGTTAACTCCACCTATTCCCTAATCCAATAATCAAATAATAAAAATAATAATTTGTGTTTCTCAAATTTTATTGATAAACACATAGGTAAAGTTAGGTAGAGGATCACCTAAGCAAATAGACCTCCCACATAAAAAGTTATGTCCATGGTCACACATTTAAGGTAACTCCACCCATTCCCTAATTCAATAATCAAATAATAAATTATTTTTATGGATAAACACATAGGTAAAGTGAAGTAGAGGATCATCTAAGCAATTAGTACTCCCCAGAGAACCGTTCTTAGCAGGCTCCACCTGTGTTATGCACCAAATTGGTTGCTTATTTTAATTTCATTATATTTTTAAAAAAATAAATGTTATGCGAAAAAATAAATAAACACATAGGTAAAGCAGCAGTCACTTTAGGCAAAAAATCATATAGGTGACAGTAATTTTAGGCAGCTTTATTACCTTTGATTACCCCTATGGAAATACGTAAGGATTCCCCACCAGATTTATGTCTAAACACATAGATAAAATTCCAATATCACTAACAAGAGAAAAAAGTTTTCTTTTTTTTTTCTTTCTTTCTTTTTCTTTTTCTTTCAAAATATGTGTAAGCCAGTTAGTAATCTACTTCTAATTCATGCAGACCAATACTAATAAGCCACACCAATCAATGAATATACAATAGGGCACCTGTATTCAATTAACTAATTAAGTCAAGCCAATTATCTGCACTGAAACGCCATATAAGCGCTCCTCAGTGCTCTGTGGGCATACCCTCTGATGAAGTGAATGTAATTCACGAAACGCGTAAGGGCACGCCCACTTCTGACGTCACTTCCTGTCCAGGGAGACCAAGCTTCAAACACTTCAGCAACGGACCCTGTCACTGACAGGCTTAAGAATCCACATCCATCCGGATATTGTGAGCTATCTAGAGCTCAAAAAAACCACAAGGAATCATCATCTAGCTGTATTTACAGCAGTTCATGTAACTATTTATTACGGTTTTCCATCATAAACACCAACTTATCCACCTGAACTCTGGGAGCATTTCAGAGCTCAAAACCACCGCAAGGAATTTACCTTCAGCTGTACTTACAGCATCCTATACCACAATATCACTATTTTTTATCAGCTAGCTGTTTTTGCACCAGCCCTGATAAGAAAAAAACTCACTACCGGATTTAGAGAAATATACTATATTTCATCTGCTCACCTATTTCTGTCCCTGATCTGGACTATTATCAAAGAGGATTTCTGTTTATCATTTTTTATTGGATATTGGAAAATAAAACTGTTTTTATTTTAAATTTCACTTTGTGTCCTTGCAAGCATCATTTATACACATCTCATGAGTGCTGCAATTAATATCCACAATTGATCTCATAGTATGTAAACTGAGCACTAATTGGTTTGCATACATAAAGTTTATACCATACTCCAGAGAGGAGAAGCCTTTCAAGTATAAAGAAGGATAAAATAAATAAACAGTAACAAGAAAAGAAATCCAGCAAAAAGAATTAAAGTGTCTCTACCTAACTCCAGAGAGGACAAGTTTGTCTGAAATACCAACATATTTCTACTCCAGGGATATCAAGATTTCCACCTGCTAAAAGTTTTCTGCATACCAGCTGGAAACATCTTTACCACAGATAGGGATTACATCCCCTCCATGCTTCCAACATACCTCACATGTTTGAGGTTAAATAAGGTGAGCACATTTAAATCTCACGTTTAGTTTTTGATTGCCTAGTACTGACATACTGCACCATAATTTGGTTTTGGTTTTGTTTTTCTCCATTCTATGTGCGCTGAACTCTGAAACTCAACTCTATATATATATATATACACACACACACTCTTCAATCTTCAACCTTCTCCAAATGTTACTGTCTGTTTACTAAACTTATCTCACCCTGACCAGACCAGAATCTATCATTCCAATTGGCCTTTCAATTGACTGCCCTGCCTGTATATATTTCACACTAGTTTGGGAGGTGCATTGCACAGGGGGTGCATTGCCTGGGCAGTGTACATTGTAACAATGGCATATGTTCACATTACGAAAGTGAACATTTTAGAAGTGAGGCACTAATTTAAGAATTATACAAGAATTAAACAAGGATTGGGCAAGGGGCAAGACACAAGGTAAGTACTCTTGTTATATTGTGTTTTATGTATCGCGTATCCTTTTGCAAGTGCTGCTGTAATACTGTGTCTTATGTGTTTAATTTGTTCCCACTTTTATAATAATGCTCAATATCTTCATACTCCTTTTTGCTACCTCTTGTCTCTATAACAAACTCGATTACTCCTTCTCCCTCTCCACCTGCACTGTTCATTAACCCATCTCTCTTATACTGACCTTACTTTTGTACTCATGAACTTTACCTATTCCTAAACACTCTCTCTCCCCCTTGCACTTCAGCCCAGTCTCAATACTGCAAATCTGCTTCTCATCTCATGTCACTCTCCCTCTTGCTCATACTAGCTGTTGGTGACATCTCCCCTAATCCTGGTCCACCACAACTACCTAGCCTTTCACATCCATGTGTGCCTTTCAATAGACTTCATAAACAAAACTCTGGTAACCTTAATCTCATTCCTCTTACATCTAAAACCACCTCCCCCTTCACTTGTGCAGTCTGGAACATCCACTGCTGCGCTGTCACATGAGGTCTCCATTTCAGCCACACTCCTAGGTCTGGCAATATACAATGAGGTGGTGTTGGTATTTTACTTTCCTTTCGTTGCACCTTTCAACAAATACAGCCCTTCTCTTCCCTCACATTTTCTTCATTTAAAGCACACATGATTTGTTTATTCTCTCCCCTCTCTATACAGTGGAGAAAAAAAAAGTATTTAGTCAACCACCAATTGTGCAAGTTCTCCCACTTAAGAAGATGAGAGAGGCCTGTAATTTTCATCATAGGTATACTTCAACTATGAGAGACAAAATGTGGAAACAAATCCAGACAATCACATTGTCTGATTTGGAAAGAATTTATTTGCAAATTATGGTGGAAAATAAGTATTTGGTCAATATCAAAAGTTCATCTCAATACTTTGTTATATATCCTTTGTTGGCAATGACAGAGCGCAAAAAAGAGGGGGAGAGAGAGAGCACTAAAGAGAGGGGGAGAGAGAGAGCGCAAAAGAGAGGTAGAGAGAGAGCGCAAAAGAGAGGGGGAGAGAGTGCAAAAGAGAGGGGGAGAGAGAGAGCGCAAAAGAGAGGGGGGAGTGAGAGCGCAAAAGAGGGGGGGGAGAGAGCGCAAAAGAGAGGGGGGACTATATGTAAATAGTTTTATCCAGCGTTAGTCAAACTGAGCATTGCCTAGTGTGCCCTGTGGGCATTATCTCTTGTCACACTGACCACAAGGCGTAAGGTGTTGTTGCACTCATGAGAACGCATGGCCTGTTATTAACCAACCCATATATTTGTAACATAGACCTTGCAAGCAAATATAGAGAGATATCACTGTAGAAGGGGTGCAAAGTCTGCCAGAAAAGACGAAAAGTGAGACAGTCTAGGGGTAAAGCACTCTGGGGATCACAAGAGTAAATAATCATTAACCAATAACTGGCTTAGTGAAAATGTCTTTGATATACAAGTTTCTCTCCAAGAGTACTAATGAAAATATATAAAGGTTTATGATACTTAAAATATTCCTAGACACCTTTTAGGCTAAGTACCATGTATTTTTCTATCAGTGAGGCACTGTTATAGCAGTATTGACCCTTAGGGTGCTTTCTTAGGAATAATTTTACACTATGCGACACTCAGCCATTTAAAAGTGAACAATGTATTTGTGTAAGTGTTTATATACCCTATTGCATTACTGGTCAAATGTAGTGATATTGAATTGTAGAGCTTTGTGTAAAACATAGTACCACTGATAGGTATGGAGCATCTTCATAGTTCATGTTAACCCCATCCAGGATAGGTGTATCTGTAATGTTGTTTAGACAATTTTTTACTCTCACCACTAATATACATAGGTTGTATGTTACTTGTTAATGAGGGCATATGCAGAAAACATAGGTTTGACTGGGTACTAGGTCCAATAAAGAGGACATTATTATTAGTTTTCACTCGCCCCCCCCCCCTCCTTCTCCCCCCCTCTTCCTTCCCCCCCCCCCCCCACTATGGAGTTAGGGATAAAACTATTTATCCTGCACATTTAATTTGCTGGCAGAGTTTTGTAGCTTTTGTCCTTCCCGTAGAGCCATCATTGTAGTTTGTCCACTGTACCTCCTTGTATGTGCTTGAATGTTCACAGTCCAGTCTGTTCGCACGATTGTAATATAACTACCTTCATGTAAGCACAAGCAACCGTTAGGGTAGCAGAGATTGTAACTGGCTATAATAGATTTAGATGTAAACAAAATGTATTGAAAGCCTGAAACTTAAAAATTACTACAGGCCCCATGATTACTACTTTGCTGCCCCTTCAGCAGATATAACAGTACTATTAGTCTTGAGCCCTGATGTACTGCCCACGGTTCTTGTGCCTCCCATTTTGATGTTTCTCTAGCAGTGTGCGAGCTATCTACACATCAAATGTTATTAATCCTTATCTCCTTAATCGTTGTGTACACCTTCATCTTTATTCCAGTTTTCTGGACCTACCCAGGGTCCTGGCAGTTGTGCGAAGGTCTATGTTCAGTATAGGCCCAAAAGTGGTCTATCTCTCTCAAAAACCCTCTGATTGATACTTAAAGAGCATTGGGGTCCAAAAGTGGCCGCAGCTATTCCTGAGGTGAAAAAAGGGGGGAAGTTGATGTTTGCTCTCCAACCGTTATGTATGTACTATACTTTTCAACTTCGTTGTTAACCTGATTTGTTATGTACAATGTAATGCATGTTATTGCACATCTTTGTATCAACTCCTGATTTATGTTATATTGAGCAAACAGAATTTTGCTTTTGTATCTGTTGGTCCCTCAATAAAAAATTTAAAAAAAAAAAAAAAAAAAAAAAAAAGAGAGGGGGGAGAGAGAGTGCAAAAGAGAGGTGGGAGAGCGAGTGCAAAAGAGAGGGGGAGAGAGAGAGCGCAAAAGAGAGGGGGAGAGAGAGAGCGCAAAAGAGAGGGGGGAGACAGAGCGCAAAAGAGAGGGGGGAGAGAGAGCGCAAAAGAGAGGGGGAGAGAGAGCGCAAAAGAGAGGGGGAGAGAGAGAGTGCAAAAGAGGGGGAGAGAGAGAGCGCAAAAGAGAGGGGGAGAGAGAGAGCACGAAAAAGAGGGGGGAGAGAGAGAAAAAGAGAGGGGGGAGAGAGAGCTAAAGAGAGGGGGAGAGAGAGAGAGCAAAAGAGAGGGGGATTAGACAGAGCGCAAAAGAGAGGGGGGAGAGAGAGAGCGCAAAAGAGAGGGGGGAAAGAGAGCACGAAAAAGAGAGGGGGGGAGAGAGAGAGCAAAAGAGAGGGGGAGAGAGAGAGAGCGCAAAAGAGATGGGGGAGAGAGAGAGCGCAAAAGAGATGGGGGAGAGAGAGCGCAAAAAAGAGTGGGAGAGAGAGCGCAAAAGAGAGGGGGAGAGAGAGCACAAAAGAGAGGGGTAGAGAGAGAGCGCAAAAGAGAGGGGGAGAGAGAGAGCATGAAAAAGAGAAGGGGGAGAGACAGAGAGCAAAAGAGAGGGGGGAGAGAGAGAGCAAAAGAGAGGGGGGAGAGAGAGAGAGCAAAAGAGAGGGGGGAGAAAGAGCGCAAAGGAGAGGGGGGAGAGAGAGCGCAAAAGAAAGGGTGGAGAGAGAGCGCAAAAGAGAGGGGGAGAGAGAGCGCAAAAGAGAGGGGGGAGAGAGCGCAAAAGAGAGGGGGGAGAGAGCTCAAAAGAGGGGGGAAAAAGAGAGAGCGCAAAAGAGAGGGGAAGAGAGAGAGCACAAAAAAGAGGGGGAGAGAGAGCACAAAAGAGAGGGGTAGAGAGAGAGCGCAAAATAGAGGGGGAGAGAGAGAGCGCAAAAGATAGGGGGAGAGAGAGAGCGCAAAAGAGAGGGGGAGAGAGCGCGCAAAAGAGAGAGGGGAGAGAGAGCGCAAAAGAGAGGGGGAGAGAGCACAAAAGAAAGGGGGGGAGAGAGAGCGCAAAAGAGAGGGGGGAGAGCGAGTGCAAAAGAGAGGGGGAGAGAGAGAGCGCAAAAGAGAGGGGGAGAGAGAGAGCGCAAAAGAGAGGGGGGAGAAAGAGCGTAAAAGAGAGGGGGGAGAAAGAGGGCAAAAGAGAGTGGGGAGAAAGAGGGCAAAAGAGAGGGGGGAGAGAGCGCAAGGGGTGGGACCACTGTACTGCAAAAAATGGTCCGTGTGAACAGGCTTTAGGACTAGTATATATATATTGATGGTATTGATGGTATTGATGCCTGCTTAAACTTTCTTTCCTGCAACAGCCTTAACCAGACATATAGTGCTTCTACAGTCAGTAAACTTACAGAATTTATACTTACTCACAATTATTTCATCTTCAACCACTCCATCTACTTACAAATCATGGGAACAGCCATGGGCACCAAAATGGCACCACAGTACGCAAACCTCTTCATGGCTGACTTAGAACAGAGATTCCTAGCCACTCACCCTCACAAACCATTCAAATACTTTCGCTACATCGATGATATTTTCATCATATGGACAGAAGGAGAAAAAAACCTTGAACATTTTCATAAATCATTTAATCTATTTCATGCATCAATCAAGCTTAAAATGAACTTTTCTAGAGACTGTGTCAACTTCCTGGATACAACAATATCCATCACAAATGGCAAACTGCACTCATCTGTATACAGGAAACCAACAGATAGATGCAGCTACCTCCACAGCTCCAGCTCCCACCCCAATCACATTAAAAAATCCATAATCTACAGTCAGGCTACAAGATACCACAGAATTTGTTCAGATACCAAGGACCGTGACAAACACCTCATCACATTGTCCCAATCATTCAGAGAAAAAGGTTACAAAACAAGGATTATAAATAAAAAAATTAACTCTGCCCTCAATACCCCACGTGAACACTTACTACAATACAGGGAGAAGAAAAACATATCACGTATCCCACTAGTAGTCAAATACAACCCTGCTGTGGAAGGGATACGAAAAATCATAAAAGACTTACAGCCACTACTCTTAGAGGATCCCACACTCAAAAAAATCTTTCCAAAACCCCCAATCCTGGCATACAGACAAGCACCTAACCTAAAGCAGAAACTGGTACATAGGAAGCTACCCCTTGAGAAAAAGAACACTCAGAATGGAACCAAGTGCTGCTATAAAGCTCGCTGCAAACTGTGTCAACACGTTTGTGAAAGCAGCACAGTAAATCACAATAATAAATCTTACAACATTAAAGGGGCATATTCATGTATATCTGCAAATGTGGTATACATGATACATTGCACTGCATGTGAAATGGGATGCTATATTGGAGAAACAAGCCAAAAACTGCACCTTCGAATGAACTTACACAGACACTCAATCAAAAACCACTGTGAAACAAAATACTGCACCCCTGTTGGTCACCATTTCACCCAACCTGACCACTCCATCCAAAACCTCAAAATCAAAATTCTCAGAGGCAACTTCAATAACACCATGGAAAGAAAAACCTTTGAAATGAAAATGATAATGCACTTCAACCTGTTTAATTCTGGACTAAATGTGGACTCTGGATTCTTAACACATTATCAAAATTTTTTGTAATGTACTTTCATTTAGTCAATTACATTGTATATTCCACATTCTTTATACATAGGTACACAGGTAAGCCTATGTCCACACTTTTGTCTTTTCTTAACTTTTGTATTCCCCCTGTATATACAATTTCACATCTCTATAGATATTGATTCAATGTTGATATATAACTTTATGTCAGTATATGCTCTATGTAAAGCTATATATTTCCCCTGTCTGTTCTCCTACACTGGACACTGTCTGCCTGTTACCTAAGCCCCCCTCATGATTTTTACGACACCTCCTCCTCTCCCTGCACTGTCTTCTTAGCTATTCTGTGTTTTAAGATACAATCTGTAAATTCCATTGAATTGGTTAGTATTGCTTCAGACTTGATAAAGGAAGGAACTCTTCCGAAAGCTTGTCATCTTATAAATGTATAGTTAGTCCAATAAAAAAAGTATCATTGCTCAATGCAATACTCTTGTTATTTTGATATCTAAATCTCTGGACTAACATGGCTACTCCAATCAACGTGACTATGGAAGATACTGAATATAGCCATAATAAGAAGCAAATCATGAAACTGATCACAAAAGAAACACAGATCAACAGTGATATATACTTCCTATCATCCTGCAAAAAATGAATCTCATTCCAAATGGACTGAAAATTAAGAATCCACTTGCAACCACTCATAACTGTGAGTATGCTGAAAAACTTTGCAGACGTACCAGTGAGAAACTGAGAAATAACCTAATTCATCAACTATATAGCAAAAAGCAAATAATAAAAGACCAAAAGCAGCTCCTACTACAAAAACTACAAGAAAATAATGGGTACAATGAAGAAATTAAAAAAGAAATGCAACACTTCCACAAAGCACAACAACAAAATTTTATCAAGAAGAAAAAGAAGAAACTTGCATGCCTGTCACAAAACAGAATAAAACACCAAATGCAAGAAAACAGAGCTCCACGTGACAGATCAACTACAACTTCAACAACAAATGACCAAACGTCCACAGACAATAACAGCACCTCATTTAAAACACAAACTGTCACCAACCAAGAAAACCACACAGAAAACTCAGGGATTGTGAACCTGTCAAAATACCACCTGTCAGAGCCAGAGATATCAGTACTGTGTAAAGGATTATCATTCTGTCCAAGTACAAATCTAGACAAAATCCAACTGTACTCAGACTTAGAAGAATTCTTCAGGAGATTGCGGCTAAAAGAATTCTTCTATGACAAAGAAAATACCAGCACTATGGAGGACTACAATGGAAGAAAAAAGAACACAGTCTTTACACCTGCACCAGGACGCAACACAAAATTGGACAGCTATATTGAAAGCTTCCGGTTGAGAACTGCATCTCTGCTCAACACACAGCAGAAAAAAATAATGTATAACCTCTCACACTTAGAAAAAAACGCTATAAAAAACTTAAGAAATAATGAAAACATTACCATTAAGCCTGCGGACAAGGGAGGAGCAGTGGTGATCATGAATACACAGGACTACATCACAGAGGGAAATAGACAATTATCAGATCAAACTTATTACAAAAAACTAGAAAAGGACCCCACCCAGGAATACACTTTGCAACTTAGAAAACTAATTAAAACATTCCCTAAACACACGCAACATAAACTGGACAAACTGGTGCCCTCTAACCCAAGCATAGGGACATTCTACATGCTCCCAAAAATCCACAAACCAGGGAACCCAGGAAGACCAATAATAACAGGCATGGACACTCTGACTGAGCAACTATCGGGCCTAGTGGAGAATATTCTTAAGCCCTTAGTTATTAACACCACTAGCTTTATAAAAGACACCACTGATTTTCTTAACAAAATCAGCCAGATAACAGAATTGCCAGAGGATACTATACTTGTGACAATGGATGTGGAATCCCTGTACAGCAATATTCCACATAAAGATGGTATTGATGCCTGCTTAAACTTTCTTTCCTGCAACAGCCTTAACCAGACATATAGTGCTTCTACAGTCAGTAAACTTACAGAATTTATACTTACTCACAATTATTTCATCTTCAACCACTCCATCTACTTACAAATCATGGGAACAGCCATGGGCACCAAAATGGCACCACAGTACGCAAACCTCTTCATGGCTGACTTAGAACAGAGATTCCTAGCCACTCACCCTCACAAACCATTCAAATACTTTCGCTACATCGATGATATTTTCATCATATGGACAGAAGGAGAAAAAAACCTTGAACATTTTCATAAATCATTTAATCTATTTCATGCATCAATCAAGCTTAAAATGAACTTTTCTAGAGACTGTGTCAACTTCCTGGATACAACAATATCCATCACAAATGGCAAACTGCACTCATCTGTATACAGGAAACCAACAGATAGATGCAGCTACCTCCACAGCTCCAGCTCCCACCCCAATCACATTAAAAAATCCATAATCTACAGTCAGGCTACAAGATACCACAGAATTTGTTCAGATACCAAGGACCGTGACAAACACCTCATCACATTGTCCCAATCATTCAGAGAAAAAGGTTACAAAACAAGGATTATAAATAAAAAAATTAACTCTGCCCTCAATACCCCACGTGAACACTTACTACAATACAGGGAGAAGAAAAACATATCACGTATCCCACTAGTAGTCAAATACAACCCTGCTGTGGAAGGGATACGAAAAATCATAAAAGACTTACAGCCACTACTCTTAGAGGATCCCACACTCAAAAAAATCTTTCCAAAACCCCCAATCCTGGCATACAGACAAGCACCTAACCTAAAGCAGAAACTGGTACATAGGAAGCTACCCCTTGAGAAAAAGAACACTCAGAATGGAACCAAGTGCTGCTATAAAGCTCGCTGCAAACTGTGTCAACACGTTTGTGAAAGCAGCACAGTAAATCACAATAATAAATCTTACAACATTAAAGGGGCATATTCATGTATATCTGCAAATGTGGTATACATGATACATTGCACTGCATGTGAAATGGGATGCTATATTGGAGAAACAAGCCAAAAACTGCACCTTCGAATGAACTTACACAGACACTCAATCAAAAACCACTGTGAAACAAAATACTGCACCCCTGTTGGTCACCATTTCACCCAACCTGACCACTCCATCCAAAACCTCAAAATCAAAATTCTCAGAGGCAACTTCAATAACACCATGGAAAGAAAAACCTTTGAAATGAAAATGATAATGCACTTCAACCTGTTTAATTCTGGACTAAATGTGGACTCTGGATTCTTAACACATTATCAAAATTTTTTGTAATGTACTTTCATTTAGTCAATTACATTGTATATTCCACATTCTTTATACATAGGTACACAGGTAAGCCTATGTCCACACTTTTGTCTTTTCTTAACTTTTGTATTCCCCCTGTATATACAATTTCACATCTCTATAGATATTGATTCAATGTTGATATATAACTTTATGTCAGTATATGCTCTATGTAAAGCTATATATTTCCCCTGTCTGTTCTCCTACACTGGACACTGTCTGCCTGTTACCTAAGCCCCCCTCACGATTTTTACGACACCTCCTCCTCTCCCTGCACTGTCTTCTTAGCTATTCTGTGTTTTAAGATACAATCTGTAAATTCCATTGAATTGGTTAGTATTGCTTCAGACTTGATAAAGGAAGGAACTCTTCCGAAAGCTTGTCATCTTATAAATGTATAGTTAGTCCAATAAAAAAAGTATCATTGCTCAATGCAATACTCTTGTTATTTTGATATATATATATATATATATATATATATACAAACAGGTAGCCCTCAGTTTACGCTGGGGTTAGGTTCCAGAAAAAATTGTTGTAAATAGAAACCGTTGTAAATTGAAACACAGATTATAATGTAAGTCAATGGGAAGTGAGGGAGGTTAGGTTCCAGGCCCCTCTTAAAATTGTAATAAGTAACACCTAATACATTACTTTTAAAGCTCTGAAATGAAGACTTTAAATGCTAAACAGCATTATAAACCTAATAAAATAATCACACAACACAGAATATATAATTAAACTAAGTTTAATGAACAAAAACATTTGCTAACAGTATTATAAACCTAATAAAATAATCGCACAACACAGACTTTACTTTAGTGCTCTCCATTGTTAGGATCTTAGATAATATCGGGTTTGCAGCTATTCTACGCATTCCAGTATGGACAGATTTATAAATAGGCAGGAAGATCTTGTTCCTTTGAAAGCTGCTCGATAGCTCAGGTCTGGTTAAACTGATTAATTTCAGCTTGCTTGTGTTGCATATATTTGCTGCAACACAAGCGGACAGCTCTACCTACTGGCTATTTTAATCAATGCACTGCTTCTCAATGCTTTTCAATAGCAGTCACATGACTGGAAAAAAAGGTTGTTATTCTGAAACGGTGCAAATTGAACCATTGTAAACCGAGGGCCATCTGTGTATATATGTGTATATATATGTGTATATATATATATATATATATATATATATATATATATATATATATATATATATATATATATATATATATATATACATATATACACATATACATATACATATATATATATACACACACACACTCTTCAATCTTCAACCTTCTCCAAATGTTACTGTCTGTTTACTAAACTTATCTCACCCTAACCAGACCAGAATCTATCATTCCAATTGGCCTTTCTATTGACTGCCCTGCCTGTATATATTTCACACTAGTTTGGGAGGTGCATTGCACAGGGGGTGCATTGCCTGGGCAGTGTACATTGTAACAATAGCATATGTTCACATTACGAAAGTGAACATTTTAGAAGTGAGGCAATAATTTAAGAATTATACAAGAATTAAACAAGGATTGGGCAAGGGGCAAGACACAAGGTAAGTACTCTTGTTATATTGTGTTTTATGTATCTCGTATCCTTTTGCAAGTGCTGCTGTAATACTGTGTCTTATGTGTTTAATTTGTTCCCACTTTTATAATAATGCTCAATATCTTCATACTCCTTTTTGCTACCTCTTGTCTCTATAACAAACTCGATTACTCCTTCTCCCTCTCCACCTGCACTGTTCATTAACCCATCTCTCTTATACTGACCTTACTTTTGTACTCATGAACTTTACCTATTCCTAAACACTCTCTCTCCCCCTTGCACTTCAGCCCAGTCTCAATACTGCAAATCTGCTTCTCATCTCATGTCACTCTCCCTCTTGCTCATACTAGCTGTTGGTGACATCTCCCCTAATCCTGGTCCACCACAACTACCTAGCCTTTCACATCCATGTGTGCCTTTCAATAGACTTCATAAACAAAACTCTGGTAACCTTAATCTCATTCCTCTTACATCTAAAACCACCTCCCCCTTCACTTGTGCAGTCTGGAACATCCACTGCTGCGCTGTCACATGAGGTCTCCATTTCAGCCACACTCCTAGGTCTGGCAATATACAATGAGGTGGTGTTGGTATTTTACTTTCCTCTCGTTGCACCTTTCAACAAATACAGCCCTTCTCTTCCCTCACATTTTCTTCATTTAAAGCACACATGATTTGTTTATTCTCTCCCCTCTCTATACAGTGGAGAAAAAAAAGTATTTAGTCAACCACCAATTGTGCAAGTTCTCCCACTTAAGAAGATGAGAGAGGCCTGTAATTTTCATCATAGGTATACCTCAACTATGAGAGACAAAATGTGGAAACAAATCCAGACAATCACATTGTCTGATTTGGAAAGAATTTATTTTCAAATTATGGTGGAAAATAAGTATTTGGTCAATATCAAAAGTTCATCTCAATACTTTGTTATATATCTTTTGTTGGCAATGACAGAGGTCAAACGTTTTCTGTAAGTCTTCACAAGGTTGTCACACACTGTTGCTGGTATGTTGGCCCATTCCTGCATGCAGATCTCCTCTAGAGCAGTGATGTTTTGGGGCTGTCACTGGGCAACACAGACTTTCAACTCCCTCCAAAGGTTTTCTATGGGGTTGAGATCTGGAGACTTGCTAGGCCACTCCAGGACCTTGAAATGCTTCTTACGAAGCCACTCCTTCATTGCCCGGGCGGTGTGTTTGGGATCATTGTCATGCTGAAAGACCCAGCCACGTTTCATCTTCAATACCCTTGCTGATGGAAGGAGGTTTGCACTCAAAATCTCACGATACATGGCCCCATTCATTCTTTCATGTACACGGATCAGTCATCCGGTTCCCTTTGCAGAGAAACAACCCCAAAGCATGATGTTGCCATCCCCCTGCTTCACAGTAGGTATGGTGTTCTCTCTCCTCCAAACACGACAAGTTGTGTTTCTACCAAACAGTTCTACTTTGGTTTCATCTGACCATATGACATTCTCCCAATCCACTTCTGGATCATCCAAATGCTCTCTAGCATACTTCAGACGGGCCCGGACATGTACTGGCTTAAGCAGGGGAACACGTCTGACACTGCAGGATCTGAGTCCCTGGCGACGTAGTGTGTTACTAATGGTAGCCTTTGTTACGTTGGTCCCAGCTCTCTGCATGTCATTCACTAGGTCCCCCTGTGTGGATCTGGGATGTTTGCTCACCATTCTTGTGATCATTTTGACCCCACTGGGTGAGATCTTGCGTAGAGCCCCAGATCGAGGGAGATTATCAGTGGTCTTGTTTGTCTTCCATTTTCTTATTATTGCTCCCACAGTTGATTTATTCACACCAAGCTGCTTGGCTATTGCAGATTCAGTCTTCCCAGCCTGGTGCAGGTCTACAATTTTGTTTCTGGTGTCCTTCGACAGCTCTTTGGTCTTCACCATAGTGGAGTTTGGAGTGTGACTGTTTGAGGTTGTGCACAGGTGTCTTTTATACTGATAACAAGTTCAAACAGGTGCCATTAATACAGGTAATGAGTGGAGGACAGAGGAGCCTCTTAAAGAAGAAGATACAGGTCTGTGAGAGCCAGAAATCCTGCTTGTTTGTAGGTGACCAAATACTTATTTTCCACCATAATTTGCAAATAAATTATTTCTAAATCAGACAATGTGATTGTCTGGATTTGTTTCCACATTTTGTCTCTCATAGTTGAGGTATACCTATGATGAAAATTACAGGCCTCTCTCATCTTCTTAAATGGGAGAACTTGCACAATTGGTGGCTGACTAAATACTTTTTTTCCCCACTGTATGTGTTGCAGTCATATACCTCCCCCCTGGCTCCCCAACTGAATTTTTAGATTACTTTGCTGCCTGGCTTCCTTATTTCTTTCCTCAGACACCCCTGCCCTCATTCTTGGTGACTTCAACATCCCTCTTGACAATCCCACTGCCTCCTCTGCAAAACAACTTCTTCAACTCACTTCCTCTTTCGGCCTGTCACAATGGACTGACTCTCCCAATCACAAAGATGGTCATTCTCTTGATCTGATTTTCACCTATCGATGCACTATCTCAAATTTCACAAACTCCCCTTCTCCTCTTTCTGACCATCATCTCTTAATTTGCAACATCACTTCCATACCTACAACTCCTCCTCCCTCTACCCCTCACACCAAACTTTACAGAAGCGCTAAGTCATTAGATCTGCAACAGCTCGCTATCTTAAACCTCTCCTCTCATCCATCACCTCCTTTTCCAATATATCTGCCATTATAATTCCACTCTTACATCGGTCATTGACAATCTGGCCCCTCCAACCATAGCTCAGAAACCACAGTCTCATCCTCAACCCTGGCATACTCCTCTGACACGGTACCTACACAGATGTTCCCGTACTGCTGAGCGACACTGGAGGAAATCTCAGAGTCCAGCTGACTTTCTTCACTACAAGTTCATCCTGAACTCCTACTATTCTGCCCTTAATCTTTATAAGCTACAATACTTCTCTAATCTCATCTCTACTATTTCCTCTAACCAAAAACATCTGTTTTCCACTTTCAATACTCTTCTCCATCCACCCCCACCTCCTAATACAACTTCTCTTTCAGCTTAAGATTTTGCCAGACACTTCAATAACAGAATTGACTCCATCAGAAGTGAAATCAGCTATCAACATACTACCAATCTCCCACCCCCTCAAAAGCTCACAATCATCCAAAACCCAAATATCCAAAAATGCAGATCTTTTGCCCCTGTTATCGAGGACAAAGTTTCTGCCTTATACTGTCCTACCACCTCACTACCTGTCGACCCCATCCCCTCACAGCTACTCCCTCCCTCTCTTCTACCCTCACCCCCATACTCACATTTTCAACCTCTCCCTCAGCACTGGTATATTTCCCTCATCTCTAAAACATGCAGTGGTAACACCTATCCTCAAAAAAACATTCCCTTGATGCAACCTCCCCATTCAACTACCGCCCTATTTCCCTACTCCCTCTTGATGCAAAGCTTCTCGAAAAGCTAGTATAAGCATGTCTATCTGACTAAATTCTCTTTTTGACCCACTGCAATCTGGATTTTGTCCCCATCACTCTACAGAGACAGCAATTGTCAAGGTTACCAACGACCTACTTACAGCAAAATCCAAAGGCCAGTTCTCTCTGCTTATCCTCCTTGACCTGTCTTCAACCTTTGACACTGTTGACCACCCTCTTTTGCTTCAAACCCTCCAATCCTTCGGCATCTGCAACACAGCTCTCTCGTGGTTCTCTTCCTATCTGACTAACCGTACATTTAGCGAAGCCTTCTCCGGAGCATCCTCTGCCCCGTTACCCCTTTCTGTTGGGGTAACTTAAGGCTCTGTCCTTGGTCCCCTTCTCTTTTCAATCTACACGTCATCATTAGGTTCCCTAATAAAGTCCCATGGGTTTAAATATCATTTGTATGCCAATGACACCCAAATCTACCTCTCTGTACCAGACCTACCTCCTTCTTTACTAACCCGTGTCACTATCTCTCATATCTCACCTTGGATGTCCTCTCACTACCTTAAGCTAAATCTCTCCAAAACTGAACTCCTTATTTTTCCCCCTTCTTCCAATATCTCCAACCCCAAATTTTCTATAACTGTTGATCATTATTACGCCTACCCCGCATGCCTGATGTCTTGGGGTCACACTTGACTCAGACCTTTCCTTCATTCCTCACATTCAGTCCTTGGCTAAAGCCTGCCGCTTCCACCTCAAAAACATCTCTAAAAGTAGACATTTCTAAGATTTTAATCTACTCTCTCATCCTTTCCCGCCTCGACTACTGCAACTTCGTCCTCTCTGGTCTACACAGCTGCCACATAGCTCCTTTTCAGTCCATTATGAATGCCTCTGCCAGGCTCATCTTCCTTACATGTCGCTCTTCATCTGCTGCACCTCTCTGCCAATACCTTCACTGGCTCTAGGATTAAACACGAAATCCTCACTCTGACATACAAAGTCCTCAACTGCACTGCTCCCTCCTACATTTCAGAACTTGTCTCCAGATACTCTCCCTCCCATCCCCTTCGATCTGCTCACGATCTCCTTCTCTCCCCCTCTCTTGTTACTTCCTCACATTCCCGTTTACAGGACTTCTCCATTTTGTGGAACTCCCTGCCTCGCTCCACAAGACTCTCTCCTAGTTTTAACAGCTTCAAGCACTCCCTAAAGACTCTACTAGTCAGGGATGTATACAACCTATACTAACCTTTCCTAACTCTATTGCTTTCCCCTTGAACCCCTTAGAATGTTAGCCTATGAGCCCAGCTGTTTGCAGATTGCCTTCATAAGAGCCGACTACAACAGTGAAACTCTCGACAGAGCCCTCTACCCATTTGATCCCTACAAAGTTATCCTGTATACGACTATGTTTCCCATGCTGCAGAATCTGTTGACACTCTACAAATACATACTAATATTAATAATAATAATAATAATATATATATATATATATATACATACATACATACACACATACATATTTATGTTAAAGCCCTTTGCAGCCGTTTTTTTTTTTTTTTTTAAACACCTAATACCATCTATCTTTGAACACATAACTTTTTAAAGTGTTTGTATGAGTGTAACTGTACTTTTAAGTGAATTTATATTGTGTTAGCGTGTGTTTAATGCAACTTTTTTCTTCCCCTTCCATTTATGCAGGCTTTCAAGTCATGCTAACCCAACGAGCATAAACGTGTTTACTTTCAAGTCGTTAGCACGCCACTCATAATCTAGCCCTATATTGGGCTGAAATACGAGTGGAGTGGTAGTTTTAGCTTCCACGCCAACTCTGCTACAAGTAAGCTTTTTGCGAGCATTGAGTAGCACGCACCTTACAAGTTGAAAGTAAAAAGATTTTGCATGATCACTAAGCCAACGTGTGCAAAAATTGAATTGGATAGAGACATTTTAAACAACTTTCCAATTTACTTCTATTATCAATTTTACTTAATCCTTTTGGTATCCTTTGTTAGAGAGTAATCCTAGGTGAGCACAGAAGCGTGCACGTGTCTTTAGCCATCTGGCAGCTGTGTTTGCAACAATGTTTTTAGCCATGTTATATATAGTGACAAACTCTGTTGCCATAGAATGCTAAAGACATGTACGTTCCTAAGCTCCCATCAGCCTACCTAGGTCTACTCTTCAACAAAGGATACCAAAAAAATAAAGCTAATTTTATAATAGAAGTAAATTCGAAAGTTGTTTAAATTTGCATGCTCAATATGAATCATAAAAGTGTAATTTTAGCTTTAGTGTTCCTTTAAGGATATTAAATAAAGGTGGTTTAATAAAGGTAGATTTATAAAACAAAATCTCTTATACCACTGTGACTGTGTACACCAATTGGCCTTTAAAGACTTCTTATACAAAGTAAATTCATAATAGTAAGTCACATGTTGATCAGATGCTTTGGTTACTATGGTAAGAAAATAATTTTTTTATTGAGGTTTGGAGCAGAATGACAGACAAACCAAAACCCTTTACAGAAAGGGTGATTGATTCATGGAATAAACATCCACAACAGGTAGTAATGACAAACACTGTGGGGGATTTTAAGAATGCTTGGGACAAGCATAAGGCAATCCTACAAACTAGATAAGTTTATACTTTTAGGAAATATCGGGGAGACTTGCTGGGCCTATGGCTCTTATCTGCCATCAATCTCTATGCTTCTATGTTTATGCCTATCGCCTACCTAATGTATCTACTGTATAGAGGATAGTGGCCGCTAAGGTGCCTATATCCCCTAAAGACAACATGCAACACACATACACCCAATTCCCCTTACATGAAAGAGGAGATTGCCCATTATATTATTATAATAATATCATGCACCTTTAAATAGCAGGTGATTGGCATGGAAATAGCAATCACCTGTATATTTAGTGCCTTTTACAGTCATCTGTATAAAAGGGATTGTTGCACCCAAAATATGCACTGTCACAAGAAAAGTGACTGCTCTTTTTAAAGAGGGAAGGCCGCTCTTTAAAGGAGGGGTCACATGTCCAGGGGTTATCCATTGACCACTGTGTTAACAATGATCACCTATCAGAACCATAAGCATATGGAACAATATCAGGGGGGTGTGTTATCCCCTATGTTGCCCCCCCCACAATTCATACATATACTTGAGACACCTTATTTGAAATCATCAATTCTGGTCTTTCAAACAAATGGTCCTGAATCCAACAGCAGCCAGCTGATTGTCACAAAAATACCAAATTGTTGTTATATTTTTGGGGTTTACGTACTTTTTAAGAGGCCTTTATTACCCCCTTACCAAAGCAACATATAATACCCCACATTTGAATGAGTGAGGTTTCAAGATTCAAATAAGGGGTTTCATGTCCCTCTCGATATAAAGTGGTTGTCATTTATTTGTTCTTTTGAAAATAGGACTCATAGAACAATATTTAACTTAACTAATAAAAAAAATAAAAAAAGTAAAAATCTAAATATATGCAAAAACTATGAAAATGTAGAAATTTATATTTTTGTGAAATTTTATATAGTATGACTTATTTTTATTATTTTTTTAATATTTTGGACAGGTATAGGAACATGCGTACAAAATGGGTTAAACCACCCTTCTGTGAATTCTGAATGTTGTGTAATTTTAAATGTGTGTAATATTTATAGGGTTAGATATTTTATTCCTACTAATTTTCTGCATAAATTGCAAGACGGTGAATAGTGACAAATATAATAATCTTTGTCTTGTCTGATTTTCAATTGTTACGTTTAACTGAAACATAAAGTCCAATATCATACATTTTGCCGCTTACGGTGAACTGATGCTGAATGTGGGATAATAAAATGTATGGTTGAAATATTTAGGAAATAATGACTCCCTTGCTATTATTTACAATGTGCACCACATCAAATGAGACAAAATTAAAAAAAAATTGCATTTACTTAATATGGTTGCATTTTCTCATATTATTATACTTCTGCAAACTAAAGTTATTTTCAAATGCTTGGTCTGCTTATAAAAAAACTAGGTATAATTTAAGTAGGTACCTCACAGAAATAAGTTAAAATTTATTTGTAAATGCAATGAAGGCCAAACAACTAAAAACAGCTCTAGAATAAAGGTGTGAAAATGGCCCTGCAGCAAAAGGGTTAATGATGATTTTATCTAATAATCAATTTGTTGTTTACTATCACAGAGATTACGAGTTTTGCATAAGGGGCAAACCTCCTATTCCGTCTTAAATTAATCTAGACTTACTCAAAATAAATACACAACACATATGTATGTGGGAAAAGACCGGTCACGGTCGCATTTATTAACCTAACCTTTATCACGGCTAAATGCCGCATCAGGCAACTTTCAATTTTATAACTTGTAACAAGTTCAGCAAAAATTGGTGGCGGCATCTACTCCTTATCCTAACCCCTACTGACAGCCGGCCCGGACCCCCCAATCGGGGGACTGCAGCGCAGCACGGGTTGCTTGCGCCCAAAAATGGCAGAGAGAGATAGTTGCAGAACTGTAGAGATCTTCAACCAAAGATTAGTAAGGGGGAGGACCCCCCAGGCCGGCACCCGGCAGGCGTCCCTCCCCCATCCAAGGATGTCACTCAAATCTCTCTCTACCCGCTTCGGGGGACCGAGCCGACCGCCACAAGAGAACAGCTCCCTGCCCTCTTGCCGCCACCACATACACACATAACCAGCATTAACTCAATAACTTACTTAACATGTAACAGTGACATAAAACACAACTGTCCTAAACTTTATACAACTGACAGTAGACTCCTTCTAATGTCTGCTAGAAAAATGTCAATCCCAGCGTCCGCCAGGTGAACACCGTCTGAACGGTATAACTCCTTCTTGTCGGCTGTAATTGAGTCATGCCGAATCACAAAGCCGCCCAATGCCGTGACCGCTCTCCCTACTTCCCGGTTAACTTTTTTCTTGACATTATATGCCGCCCTTTGTGTCACAATATGTCTCCATCGCAGCCGTGCAACCACGTTGGACCACCCTACTTGCACACCTTGGAGCCAAGCATACACCCATCGTAAATCAGACACCATCTTTCTGATCAGATCCAACACCGGGACAGCACCCAAGTCATTGCCTCCCACATGCAAAATAACAATCTGAGGCTTCCCCCACCTCCTGTGAGCATCCTGAAGGAGTGCTGGCAAATCATCCCAAGCCAATCCCCTGCGGCCCAACCAACGCACATTGGCCCTTGACCACGGAATTCCCAGCTGCTGCCCTTCTGGTAACCTCAACGCCCTGATGGCCGCCCAATGAATAAATGAGTGGCCCACTATCCAAACACGTGATGAAGGGGTATTCCTGCCTGAAAGGACATGACATAAATGCTGAGCAACACTCATACAAATCGCCCACCCCTTCAGACCTAAAGAGCCCGAGAGCTCCCTTCTCACCCCCCCCACGCCCTAAAAGCCCACCTGACTAGCGTTGAGTGCCTGTGCTGTTGATTGTTCCGACCCCCGTGAATTCTTCACCGGCCGGATATACAACTTGTACCTGCCCGACTTCCAGCGACCCAGCCGCTGAATTTCCTTGCCTGAACACCCACACGCAGCAGCCGACGTCGCAGCCCCAATTCTAAATGAGTGAGACCCTATATTAGCGGGGTCCAACCCAGCCATCTTCGCTGTTCTCGCCAGAACCCTGCGGAACTGGAAGGCAGATAAGGCTGACCCATCCTCATGTACGAGTAGCTGCAGCGGACCCGCCGGGCGCACAGCGCAGAACTTATCGAAGTTCCACACTGGGCAACACACCTCCTCCTCTGACCTGCCCAAGCATAACCATGCTCCTTTTCCTGCTTGGTCCGTTTTAGACCTAGGAATGAGTAGCATAAGGCCATTCTCCGCCGGCCGTACATTTTTCCACAGGATACCGCCAGCGCCCCCAGAACACGATGACGCCACTAGCTCCCCAATCCTAAGTGCCCCTGCAAACGCCAACGCAAATGCCGCGCGGAACAACAAAACTTCGAACTCAGAGGAGCATACCTCCCCCAAGCATCCCATCAACGCCCGCAAACGAGAAAGTGTGATGGGCTCCCTGTGGTCAGGAGGGCGAGGGTCAACGTGACTCCATCCCTTCAGTACCTGCCTAACAAGGAATGACCCCGAAAAATCCTGAATACCAAACGTTCTATTAAAGAACGCCATCGCGGCCAGTCTACTTTGTGCAGCCAATCTAGAGGTCCCCTCATTCCGCAAACTAGCCAGCCACTCTAAGACCTGTACCTGTGATGCCTTGTGCACCTCAAACCCTTGATTAGCAGCAAAACGTTCCCACACCCTCCAGTGACTCACATAGGTTGTCCATGTCTTAGGCACCACTGAAGCCCGAATCAAAGGGATAACAGTTTCCCAGCCTCTGCCATCTGCCAACGAAAAGGAGGGCATGTCAAGCCATTCTGCTCTGCTTGAGGGGCAGCCTGCCTAAATAATTCCCAATTAAACCTAGACAACGCATCTGCAACCACATTGTGGACGCCCGGGACGTGAGGTGCCACAAAGCAAATGTTAAGCTGCAAGCAGCGCAGCACCAAGTGCCGAAGGTAAGTGACTACCCTCGGGGAAGAAGCCGATAACCTGTTGATGGCGTATACCACGCTCATATTATCTGACCAAAAAACTACAGATTTGTTGGCCAGCGCTGGACCCCACAGTTCAATTGCTACCACAATGGGAAACAGCTCCAACAGCGTCAGGTTCCTGTTAAGGCCAGCTGAAACCCACTCCCTAGGCCAAGGAGCGGCGCTCCACGCCCCGTTCAAGTAAGCCCCATAGCCGTGGCTGCCTGCTGCGTCTGTAAACAGGTGCAACGCCTGGTTTGACTTGGGCTCTTCCTGCCAAATACAGACGCCATTAAACCGACTCAAAAATTCTTCCCAAACTTCTAAGTCATCCCTCATGTCCTGTGACACTTTAAAACGCCGCGCCCCGACGTGTGGCCCCCGTAATTGCTCTTCCAACCGTCTGTTGAAAACCCTACCCATGGGGATAACCCTACCGGCAAAATTCAGCATACCAAGTAGGGATTGCAGGTCTTTTTTTGGACACCCAATTTGCCCTTTTTACTGCTTCAATGGCCCCCAACAAGCGCACCACTTTGTCGCCTAGGAGCCGACATTCCTCAGCCACTGTATCAATTTCTATACCTAGAAATGTGAGACAAGTGCACGGGCCCTGCGTCTTATCTGACGCCAAAGGGACACCAAACCTGCCCATCATGTCATGCATGACCTCCATTAGAACCCTACATTCTGATGTGTCCGCCCGACCTACCAGAAGAAAGTCATCCAAGTAGTGGGCCACGGCCCCACCACCCGACGCCTTCCATATCACCCAGTGAAGAAACGTACTGAAACTTTCAAATAGGGCACATGACAACGAGCAACCCATGGGCAAGCAACGATCAACATAAAATTCCCCTTCAAATTTCATGCCCATCAGCACGAAGGCCGACGGGTGCAAAGGTAGAAGCCTAAACGCTGACTCAATGTCCAGTTTAGCCATCAAAGCCCCATGACCCCTATCTCTGACCAATGCCAATGCCTCATAAAAGGACTGGTAGTGCACCGAACTAAGCTCGGTGTTGATGGCATCATTCACAGATGCCCCTTTGGGGTAAGACAAGTGGTGTATAAGCCGAAACTTGCCTGAATCCTTCTTTGGTACAACCCCCAATGGAGACACCACCAGGTCCGGGAGGGGGTTAGCCTTGAAGGGGCCCACAACTCTCCCCAAGGCCAATTCTTTAGCTAATTTGTCCCTAACCACACCTGGAAACTCATAGGCTGATTTCAGGTTCCTGTGCAACGAGGAACCCACCACCCGGCCCGACACAGGTATCCTAAACCCATCCGCCAAACCCCGACGGATGAGGTCGGCTACTCCCCTGTCCGGGTACTGTGCCAGCCACACGGTCATGGCCTCAAGCCTAAGAGGCGTTGGGGCCCTTGTTACCAGGGGCCCCTCTTTGGGACTGTTTGTCTCCGCCAACCTCTCTCTTCTTGTTGCAATCAATTCCTGGGTGTGGGCCGCTGCAGAACTTGCAGATGTGACGAAAGGAGCAATTTGCCCCCCTGTCACACTGCTTGTCCTGAAACTTCCAGCATTCCCGTCCGCGTCTCTTCGGACGCGGGGTGCCAGGCCGCACAGGGCCGGTCCGCAGGCCCAGTGTCTGGCCCGCTTGACCCTCCAACCCCAATTTGGACCACAGGTATAAATCCTGCGTCCCAAAGTGGAGCATAGGGTTCCCTACCATTTTTCTATGAAAGGCCATGTCATATTCGCGCCACGCCCCTTCCCTGAACCTGGCATGGACATCATCGATAGTGTCTTCATATTTAAAGAGGTTATGTCCTTGCGTCTGCCATTCATCCAAATAGCAGGTTGCGAGGACTCTGAAGCACCTCTGCCATTCTTCATATGTTTCCGGCCTTTGGACCTTCTTAGGGCCCGTGCCATCTGCCGCCCGCTCTTTCGCGCGACATGCTTCAGGTGAAAGTTCAAAGATGTTCACATAGCGACCATCTTGAATCTTTTTCACCACCTTCGCCTTGAGGTGCCCATAAAGGGAGTGAACCAAGCACGGGTAAGTGTCACCTTGCGAGGCCACCCTCCTTTTCACTGGCACCCCCAAGGGGGGCTGTAAAACTGCACCCACCCCGGGGACAAACGGAACCAACGCCGAACCCGACGCTTGCGCCGCCTGGCTCTTCACCTGCGCTGCTACCAGTTTCTTAATCATTCTAAACATCTCCTTCTGGCCCTTACCCACTAACCCTAGGTCCCCATCGCTATCTGAACCTGACTCACTAGAGGGTACCATGTGTTCAGTGTGTGTGGAAGTGCCAAGCAAGTACTCACCACTCGGGGCCAAAGGAGGAGCTGCTCCAGTTCCGCTTTGTGCAGCCGCCGCTGCAGCCATTGGAGGGACAGGTTGAGATCCGGAAGGAGGTTGACCAGCCGAGGAATCTATCCGCACTGCTGACGAATCACTGCTAACCTGGGAAAATAAAGGAATATGGGGAGTACTCTGTGCGTAGGATGAGACCCCCGAGGGGCCCCCAGCCTCCTCCCCCACACGCCTTTTTTCCTTGCTACCATCCACAACAGACATCCCAAGCGCAGCAGCCACAGCCTTCCTTATAACTTCTTCATTCACACACCCTGTTTGTGCAATAGCCGCCACCAAAGTCTCCTCCCTGTGACCAGCAACCCCCCTGTCAGCTCCGGGCCTGACCCCAGAGACACCTTGTCTGCCTTGCGCATTACCCCTTACAGTCTCCTGCATAATCACTGCATTAGGCATGTCTCCCAACACCCCTTGTCTGTCCTGTTCTGCAGACCTTCCGGTCTCATGCATAGCCGGTGCATGCGGCCTATCACGCACTATGCCCTGTCTGGCCCGCTCATGCAACGCTCCCGTGTCAGGCATATCCACCGCATTCATTCCCTCAGCAGACCCGACCACTGCAACGTTCTCTCCCCTTGCCTGCGCCCCAACATCTGGCATCCTGCTTCTACCCCCTCCCGGGGTCTTAAATGCTGCCTTTCCACCAGGCCGCCTGTTCCCCCTCCCATCAGGGGCCGCATCCTCCGCCCGGAGTCTCCACAACTTACTGGGGGCTTCTCCGGAAGAGGATCCGCTCCTGCTGCCTACTGTGCGTTTCCTCCTTGCACGCCCGCGCTCCTCCCCGCTCGATGAGTCACATGGGGAGGACGCGCATGACGTAAACAAGGAGGCGGAGCCAGCCGGGGACGCGCGACGCGGCCTAGTAGCCATCTGAGGCCTGTAGGCCGCACCGCTGCCACCCGGGACCTCGCCATCGCCGCCCGCCCCAGCCGCACCAGGGGCGATGCACGCCGCTAGGGACTGGGCCAAGGAGGCCACGGAAGCCAAGGCCTCCGAGGGTAAGCCCCGCAATTGCTGGCATGTGGCCAGCCAAGCCTCAACCGCCGAGTCCGGCCTAGACACCTGGGGCACCGCCGTGCCATCCTGACTACCCGGGAGCATTTGAGCGGCCGCAGAATCCACTGCAGGCCGCTGCCCATGCTGCCCGCCACTTGCTGTGGGCCTCCCAACCGCCCCACTACCTGACGGCCCTTCCGATTCTGCAGCTCCAGAGGGGGCCCCTAGCAAGCCTGGGGCATTCAGTTCCTGAGCCCCGGTTCCCTGCTGGGCCCCTTGCCTAACCACTCCTCCCTGTAACCCCAGGCCTCTCCTAGCCCCTGGCCTAGCTCCGGACCCTTTTTCACTAACTGACTGAGCCCTGGGGGTGGGAGGTATAACTCCCTCAGAACCTGATTCTTCTCTTGCTCTTGCAGGGCCTCTCATCCCTGGGACCTCCTTCACCACTTCGGCATATCTCTTCGGAGGAACAGCTCTTCTCTTTGCTCGCCTCATCTTGCTACAGCAACAAAAAAGTTCTTCTTGAAGTCTGTGCACTGGAACAAAGAGGCCGGATCTACTGCAACAAGAACCTTTAAAGGTGAGTAGAAACTCCCGCCCCCCTCAATTGCAACATTGTTTCACCTAGAACCATCCAGACTTCAAGTCCCTTGCCCCTTAATTTTGCTACAGGCCCACTAGAGGGCCCTCCACTTCCAGTAACAGGGGTGCGTTGCTAACGAGCCTTTTTTTCCCACCGCTCCCTTAAGACAACGCTGGTATTACAGGTTCTTTTTAAACCTGGCGTTAGCCGCAAAAAGGTGAACGTAGAGCAAAATTTAGCTCCACATCTCACCTCAATACCAACGTTGCTTAAGTCAGCGGTGAGCTGGCTAAACGTGCTCGTGCACGATTTCCCCATAGGAAACAATGGGGCTGAGCTGGCTAAAAAAAAACCTAACACCTGCAAAAAAGCAGCGTTCAGCTCCTAGCGCAGCCCCATAGTTTCCTATGGGGAAATGAATTTTATGTCTGCACCTAACACCCTAACATGAACCCCGAGTCTAAACACCCCTAATATTACACTTATTAACCCCTAATCTGCCGCCCCCCGCTATCGCTGACACCTACATTATATTATTAACCCCTAATCTGCCACTCCGGACACTGCCGCCACCTACATTATACTTATGAACCCCTAATCTACTGCCCCCAACATCGCCGACACCTACATTATATTAACCCCTAATTTGCTCCCCCCAACGTCGCCGCAACTATATTAAATTTATTAACCCCTAATCTGCCGCCGCCAACGTCGCCGCCACAATTATAAATTTATTAACCCCTAAACCTAAGTCTAACCCTAACACCCCCCTAACTAAAATATAATTTAAAATAAACTAAATAAATTTACCATAATTAAATAAATTAATCCTATTTAAAACTAAATACTTACTGATAAATTAAACCCTAAGCTAGCTACAATATAACTAATAGTTACATTGTAGCTAGCTTATGATTTATATTTATTTTACAGGCAACTTTGTATTTATTTAACTAGGTAGAATAGTTATTAAATAGTTATTAACTATTTAATAACTTCCTAGTTAAAATAAAGACAAATATACCTGTAAAATAAATCCTAACCTAAGTTACAATTACACCTAACACTACACTATGATTAAATAAATTACCTAAACTACCTACAATTAATTACAATTAAATTCAATAAACTAAAGTACGGAGAAAAAAAACACTAAATTACAGAAAATAAAAAAAGAATTACAATTTTTTTAAACTAACTACACCTACTCTAATCCCCCTAATAAAATAAAAAAGCCCCCCAAAATAATAAAATTCCCTACCCTATACTAAATTACAAATAGCACTTAAAAGAGCCTTTTGCGGGGCATTGCCCCAAAGTAATCAGACAATACCCCCCCAACATTACAACCCACCACCCACACACCCAACCCTACTCTAAAACCCACCCAATCCCCCCTTAAAAAAACCTAACACTAACCCCTTGAAGATCACCCTACTTTGAGACGTCTTCACCCAGCCGGACACAAGTGGACCTCCAGAGGGGCAGAAGACTTCATCCGATCCCGGCAGAAGAGGTCCCCCAAGTGGCAGAAGTCTTCATCCAGACGGCATCTTCTATCTTAATCCATCCGGAGCGGAGCGGGTCCATCTTCAATCCAGCCGACATGGAGCCATCCTCTTCAAACGAAGTCCAAGCGAAGGATGAAGGTTCCTTTAAATGACGTCATCCAAGATGACATCCCTTGAATTCCGATTGGCTGATAGGATTCTATCAGCCAATTGGAATTAAGGTAGGAAAAGTCCTATTGGCTGCATCAGCCAATAGGATTTTTCCTACCTTAATTCCGATTGGCTGAGAGAATCCTATACACCTGTACCTGCCAGACTCGTAATACCAGCGGGCGTTAAAAAGCAGCGTTGGGACCCCTCAATGCTGCTTTTTAACGCTAACTCAAGACTCGTAATCTAGGTGTGTGTAAATAAGTATGTATAGGGGGCGTGTCTCTGGGCAGCACCTTGAATGGTTGCAATATTGGTAGCTCCGTGTGGATCACTGTTAATCTGCCTTTTATCAGTGAATTGAATAAACATCCAATTATACTCTAATATACAGAATCTACAGACTAAAAGGATTTGAAACATATACTTTTGTTGAGTATTCCACCTTTGCAAGCCAATCCAGAGCGTTGAGGCCTAAGGCAGGCTCCCTACAGAGAGGTTCTCAACACCCCCCCCCGGTAATACTACAGGCCGGGTAAGCAGTGCACAGAAAAAAGAACTTCATCTATCATCTATAACACCTATGTCTATTTTACACTTTACTTGTACTACGGGGATAAATAAGAGAGAGAATTAAGGCACTTTCTAGCCACACAGGCACCTACAAAAAAAGGGAAAAAAATGGTGCCCTGTGATGCTATGTTACTTGAGGCTGTGACCCACTTGTTAGATGTACATCATGATAAGATATTGCAGACCTGGTCTGCTGAAATGGATAGCCTGCGAGCGCTAACAAAGCGCAGTGGACGTCGACTCATGGCACCAGGAGATCCCCCAGGGAAATCTAACAAAGATGCCAGTACCCGAGTGCACCTCCCAAATTCACCTGATCCCTCGCCACAGATTTGGGCCCCAGATGAGACAGCACAGGTCTGTCATCCGAGTATACCGGAAGGTAATGCTTTAGATGTGGCTGACCTATCGGACTACTCACCAGGATTGAGAGCATCCACAAAAGACTCCCCCATGAGGGGGCCGAATGCGGGGAGACCCGCAAGTGATGCCAGAATGGAAATGTATGGAGCTGTTCCCAGCCTAAAGGCGGCTTACCATAAGCAAAATTTGGGAGATAAGCAGAGGTTGTTTTCTGAGCTCTCACCAGACCCGCTGCCAAAAGACGCCTCTCTGGGATCCCTAGCATCATCCAGTTTTGCAGGCCGTACTCACAGCATCCTGAGTCTTATGAAGAGCGGTATATATCTCCTATACACAGACACTGCAGCATTATTGGACACATACCACTTGATCCTCCTCTATCTGTATCGCAGCCTCTAACCGCTAAGACCAAAGAGATAATAATGAATAGAGGCTCCCAATGAATTCCTTCTATGCTGAAATGGTATGCAAACTTTCTTGTAGACTCCATCTATGGAAACTCACTTCAAAAAGCCTGCATTGAATGAGGGTGATATGGGAAATGGACAGACCTGCAGGCTCTACCAGATTTATTTTCTGTTAATACGCAACTAGATAATTTTCAAAACCCTTTGCATTTCATATATGGTATGGACTGGTCTGGACATTTTTACTCCCATCTGATGTTTTGCTTTTCTTTTCTAATATAGGGGTATATATATGAGGTAGACATTACTTGTTTTTTATTTATTGTTATTTCATTTCTTTTCCTTTATAACCCCTGCATCTCAAGCTCTGTATGTTTTTCATTTGGTGCAAATGTATTCATGTAGATCCCCTGCTGGGGTAGTCACGTTTTCCTAGCAGACACCATTTCAGAAGCCTTATTAAACCATGACAAGCAGAGACTTAACCCTTTTGAGTCAGAGCTGACATATAGATCGCTGAATACCCACCCTATACCCCCCACACCTCCAATACAGTCTTAGTGTGATTAGTACGATACTGACACTTACCGTGTTCAATATATATGTGCCGTGACTGCCTCTAATATATTACCATCTGTGGTTATAACACACAACTGAATAGAACAGCTGTCATATCACCAACATCATTTTTTCCTTACAAGCCTGCTATATTTGTTATATTTGTGATATATACTTGTAATGTTGGGCTCCCTAGAACGGTTGTTATGATTTACTTTAAACCATATGATTCTATATAGAGCATGAATATGACTTTTAACACTCTTTAGCATTTCCTATCAAGTAATTAACGGTGCAGAGTCTCACTCACTAATCTGCTCTTGAACAATAACTTATGATCCCCTCTTGAGAAGGTTTTCACAGTCTGACAATCCAGTTGTACCCCTCCCCCCCTTTTTAAAATTCCAGACAGAGGGTATTTGCCTTTTATTTATTGTATTTCCCATGGGTAGGTATACCCCAGATAGGATCAGTTGCGCCTCAAACTTAGTACCCACTGGGGCTTGGGCACAAACTCAAATAGGCCGACCACCATTCCACTGTTGTCATGGTTTCTCTCAGCCTGTTCTACTGTTATATAAATTTGCTATGTCATAGATACCTGACCTGTTGTTAGGATTTTTTTATATCTCATCAGTTTCTATCTATAATATGAATTTCATATATGGTATGGACTGGTCTAGACATAACCCCCCTAGTAAGCTCCGCTAGGAGCCCCTTCTTACTGGAAGCATAACTTTCTGATCTCCTCAACTCTACATAGCCCCTTCTCACTGAAGACTAGTAGTTCACACAACCTCTTATCCCACCCAATAATCCTGATAAAACTCATTAGCTCTATATCCTACTTTTTAAATCTTGAGCTTGAGAGGCCTCACAGGTTGTATTAAATTTATAGAGGGCCCCTACTGGGCTCTGCACATATAATATAGTTCTTTTTGGTTTTGGCCCACAAAGTTTACACACAAGTGTATGACATGTATATCTGTTAAAAAAACAAGAAAACTGAGGTTCACTATATGGGACACAAAAGTGGTCCCCTATTGTTCATGATAGTCTTCTGTAAATTAATATTTTTCCTCACATCAGGAGGTCCATGAGTGGCCTCATAGATCAATTAGAAGACTTATAGTTTAAATGGCAAATATGAAGTTCACTAACTGTATTATTCAATGCTTTATTACTATGCAATGTAAAATTTGACCAAGTAATATTGTATGTATATTTCTTTCATGTAATTAGCAAGAGTCCATGAGCTAGTGACGTATGGGATATACATTCCTACCAGGAGGGGCAAAGTTTCCCAAACCTCAAAATGCCTATAAATACACCCCTCACCACACCCACAAATCAGTTTTACAAACTTTGCCTCCTATGGAGGTGGTGAAGTAAGTTTGTGCTAGATTCTACGTTGATATGCGCTCCGCAGCAGGTTGGAGCCCGGTTTTCCTCTCAGCGTGCAGTGAATGTCAGAGGGATGTGAGGAGAGTATTGCCTGTTTGAATTCAATGATCTCCTTCTATGGGGTCTATTTCATAGGTTCTCTGTTATCGGTCGCAGAGATTCATCTCTTACCTCCCTTTTCAGATCGACGATATACTCTTATATATATACCATTACCTCTGCTGATTTTCGTTTCAGTACTGGTTTGGCTTTCTACAACATGTAGATGAGTGTCCTGGGGTAAGTAAGTCTTATTTTCTGTGACACTCTAAAGCTATGGTTGGGCACTTTTTTATAAAGTTCTAAATATATGTATTCAAACATTTATTTGCCTTGACTCAGGATGATCAACATTTCCTTATTTCAGACAGTCAGTTTCATATTTGGGATAATGCATTTAAATATATCATTTTTATCTTACCTTAAAATTTGACTTCCCTGTGGGCTGTTAGGCTCGCGGGGGCTGAAAATGGTTCATTTTATTGCGTCATTCTTGGCGCGGACTTTCTTGGCGCAAATTTTTTTTTTCTGTTTCCGGCGTCATACGTGTCGCCGGAAGTTGCGTCATTTTTGACATTTTTCGCGCCAAAAATGTCGGCGTTCCGGATGTGGCGTCATTTTTGGCGCTAATAGCATTTAGGCGCCAAATAATGTGGGCGTCAATTTTGTCTCCACTTTATTTAAGTCTCGTTATTTTTTGCTTCTGGTTGCTAGAAGCTTGTTCTCTGGCATTTTTTCCCATTCCTGAAACTGTCATTTAAGGAATTTGATCAATTTTGCTTTATATGTTGTTTTTTCTATTACATATTGCAAGATGTCACATGTTGCAACTGAGTCAGAAGATACTACTGGAAAATCGCTGCCTGGTGCTGGAACTACCAAAGCTAAGTGTATCTGCTGTAAACTTTTGGTAGTTGTTCCTCCAGCTGTTGTTTGTATTAAATGTCATGACAAACTTGTTAATGCAGAAAATATTTCCTTTAGTAAAGTACAATTACCTGTTGCAGTTCCATCAACATCTAATGTTCAGAGTGTTCCTGATAACATAAGAGATTTTGTTTCTGAATCCATTAAGAAGGCTATGTCTGTTATTCCTCCTTCTGGTAAACATAAAAAGTCTTTTAAAACTTCTCTTTATACAGATGAATTTTTAAATGAACATCATCATTCTGATTCTAATGATTCTTCTGATACAGAGGATTCTGTCTCAGAAGTTGATGCTGATAAATCGTCATATTTATTTAAAATGGAATGTATCCGTTCTTTACTTAAAGAAGTCCTAATTGCATTAGAAATTGAGGATTCTGGTCCTCTTGATACTAAATCTAAACGTTTAGACAAGGTCTTTAAATCTCCTGTGGTTATTCCAGAAGTTTTTCCTGTTCCTGGTGCTATTTCTGAAGTAATTTCCAGAGAATGGAATAATTTGGGTAATTCATTTACTCCTTCTAAACGTTTTAAGCAATTATATCCTGTACCGTCCGACAGATTAGAGTTTTGGGACAAAATCCCTAAAGTTGATGGGGCTATTTCTACCCTTGCTAAACGTACTACTATTCCTACGGCAGATGGTACTTCCTTTAAGGATCCTTTAGACAGGAAAATTGAATCCTTTCTAAGAAAAGCTTATCTGTGTTCAGGTAATCTTCTTAGACCTGCTATATCATTGGCTGATGTTGCTGCAGCTTCAACTTTTTGGTTGGAAACTTTAGCGCAACAAGTAACAGATCATGATTCTCATAATATTATTATTCTTCTTCAACATGCTAATAATTTTATCTGTGATGCCATTTTTGATATTATCAGAGTTGATGTCAGGTTTATGTCTCTATCTATTTTAGCTAGAAGAGCTTTATGGCTTAAAACTTGGAATGCTGATATGTCTTCTAAATCGACTCTACTTTCCCTTTCTTTCCAGGGTAATAAATTATTTGGTTCTCAGTTGGATTCTATTATCTCAACTGTTACTGGAGGGAAAGGAACTTTTTTACCACAGGATAAAAAATCTAAGGGTAAAAACAGGGCTAATAATCGTTTTCGTTCCTTTCGTTTCAACAAAGAACAAAAGCCTGATCCTTCATCCTCAGGAGCAGTTTCAGTTTGGAAACCATCTCCAGTCTGGAATAAATCCAAGCCTTCTAGAAAAGCAAAGCCAGCTTCTAAGTCCACATGAAGGTGCGGCCCTCATTCCAGCCCAGCTGGTAGGGGGCAGATTACGTTTTTTCAAAGAAATTTGGATCAATTCTGTTCACAATCTTTGGATTCAGAACATTGTTTCAGAAGGGTACAGAATTGGTTTCAAGATAAGACCTCCTGCAAAGAGATTTTTTCTTTCCCATGTCCCAGTAAACCCAGTGAAAGCTCAAGCATTTCTGAAATGTGTTTCAGATCTAGAGTTGCCTGGGGTAATTATGCCAGTTCCAGTTCTGGAACAGGGGCTGGGGTTTTATTCGAATCTCTTCATTGTACCAAAGAAGGAGAATTCCTTCAGACCAGTTCTGGATCTAAAAATATTGAATCGTTATGTAAGGATACCAACATTCAAAATGGTAATTATAAGGACTATCCTGCCTTTTGTTCAGCAAGGGCATTATATGTCTACAATAGATTTACAGGATGCATATCTGCATATTCCGATTCATCCAGATCACTATCAGATTCTGAGATTCTCTTTCCTGGACAAGCATTACCAGTTTGTGGCTCTGCCGTTTGGCCTAGCTACAGCTCCAAGAATTTTTACAAAGGTTCTCGGTGCCCTTCTGTCTGTAATCAGAGAACAGGGTATTGTGGTATTTCCTTATTTGGACGATATCTTGGTACTTGCTCAGTCTTCACATTTAGCAGAATCTCATACGAATCGACTTGTGTTGTTTCTTCAAGATCATGGTTGGAGGATCAATTCACTAAAAAGTTCATTGATTCCTCAGACAAGGGTAACCTTTTTGGGTTTCCAGATAGATTCAGTGTCCATGACTCTGTCTTTGACAGACAAGAGATGTCTAAAATTGATTTCAGCTTGTTGAAACCTTCAGTCACAATCATTCCCTTCGGTAGCCTTATGCATGGAAATTCTAGGTCTTATGACTGCTGCATCGGACGCGATCCCCTTTGCTCGTTTTCACATGCGACCTCTTCAGCTCTGTATGCTGAACCAATGGTGCAGGGATTACACAAAGATATCTCAATTAATATCTTTAAAACCGATTGTAAGACATTCTCTGACGTGGTGGACAGATCACCATCGTTTAATTCAGGGGGCTTCTTTTGTTCTTCCGACCTGGACTATAATCTCAACAGATGCAAGTCTTACAGGTTGGGGAGCTGTGTGGTGGTCTCTGACGGCACAAGGGGTTTGGGAATCTCAGGAGGTGAGATTACCGATCAATATTTTGGAACTCCGTGCAATTTTCAGAGCTCTTCAGTCTTGGCCTCTTCTGAAGAGAGAGTCGTTCATTTGTTTTCAGACAGACAATGTCACAACTGTGGCATACATCAATCATCAAGGAGGGACTCACAGTCCTCTGGCTATGAAAGAAGTATCTCGAATTCTGGTTTGGGCGGAATCCAGCTCCTGTCTAATCTCTGCGGTTCATATCCCAGGTATAGACAATTGGGAAGCGGATTATCTCAGTCGCCAAACGTTGCATCCGGGCGAATGGTCTCTTCACCCAGAGGTATTTCTTCAGATTGTTCAAATGTGGGAACTCCCAGAAATAGATCTGATGGCTTCTCATCTAAACAAGAAACTTCCCAGGTATCTGTCCAGATCCCGGGATCCTCAAGCGGAAGCAGTGGATGCATTGTCACTTCCTTGGAAGTATCATCCTGCCTATATCTTTCCGCCTCTAGTTCTTCTTCCAAAAGTAATCTCCAAGATTCTGAAGGAATGCTCGTTTGTTGTGCTGGTAGCTCCAGCATGGCCTCACAGGTTTTGGTATGCGGATCTTGTCCGGATGGCCTCTTGCCAACCGTGGACTCTTCCGTTAAGACCAGACCTTCTGTCACAAGGTCCTTTTTTCCATCAGGATCTCAAATCCTTAAATTTAAAGGTATGGAGATTGAACGCTTGATTCTTGGTCAAAGAGGTTTCTCTGACTCTGTGATTAATACTATGTTACAGGCTCGTAATTCTGTATCTAGAGAGATATATTATAGAGTCTGGAAGACTTATATTTCTTGGTGTCTTTCTCATCATTTTTCCTGGCATTCTTTTAGAATTCCGAGAATTTTACCGTTTCTTCAGGATGGTTTAGATAAAGGTTTGTCCGCAAGTTCCTTGAAAGGACAAATCTCTGCTCTTTCTGTTCTTTTTCACAGAAAGATTGCTAATCTTCCTGATATTCATTGTTTTGTACAAGCTTTGGTTCGTATAAAACCTGTCATTAAGTCAATTTCTCCTCCTTGGAGTTTGAATTTGGTTCTGGGGGCTCTTCAAGCTCCTCCTTTTGAACCCATGCATTCATTGGACATTAAATTACTTTCTTGGAAAGTTTTGTTCCTTTTGGCCATCTCTTCTGCCAGAAGAGTCTCTGAATTATCTGCTCTTTCTTGTGAATCTCCTTTTCTGATTTTTCACCAGGATAAGGCGGTGTTGCAAACTTCTTTTGAATTTTTACCTAAGGTTGTGAATTCCAACAACATTAGTAGAGAAATTGTGGTTCCTTCATTATGTCCTAATCCTAAGAATTCTAAGGAGAAATCGTTGCATTCTTTGGATGTTGTTAGAGCTTTGAAATATTATGTTGAAGCTACTAAGTCTTTCCGAAAGACTTCTAGTCTATTTGTCATCTTTTCCGGTTCCAGAAAAGGCCAGAAATCTTCTGCCATTTCTTTGGCATCTTGGTTGAAATCTTTAATTCATCATGCCTATGTCGAGTCGGGTAAAACTCCGCCTCAAAGGATTACAGCTCATTCTACTAGGTCAGTTTCTACTTCCTGGGCGTTTAGGAATGAGGCTTCGGTTGATCAAATTTGCAAAGCAGCAACTTGATCCTCTTTGCATACTTTTACTAAATTCTACCATTTTGATGTGTTTTCTTCTTCTGAAGCAGTTTTCGGTAGAAAAGTACTTCAGGCAGCGGTTTCTATTTGAATCTTCTGCTTATGTTTTCATTAAACTTTATTTTGGGTGTGGATTATTTTCAGCAGGAATTGGCTGTCTTTATTTTATCCCTCCCTCTCTAGTGACTCTTGCGTGGAAAGATCCACATCTTGGGTAGTCATTATCCCATACGTCACTAGCTCATGGACTCTTGCTAATTACATGAAAGAAAACATAATTTATGTAAGAACTTACCTGATAAATTCATTTCTTTCATATTAGCAAGAGTCCATGAGGCCCACCCTTTTTGTGGTGGTTATGTTTTTTTTTTGTATAAAGCACAATTATTCCAATTCCTTATTTATATGCTTTCGCACTTTTTTTCTTATCACCCCACTTCTTGGCTATTCGTTAAACTGATTTGTGGGTGTGGTGAGGGGTGTATTTATAGGCATTTTGAGGTTTGGGAAATTTTGCCCCTCCTGGTAGGAATGTATATCCCATACGTCACTAGCTCATGGACTCTTGCTAATATGAAAGAAATTAATTTATCAGGTAAGTTCTTACATAAATTATGTTTTTGAAACATTTATTATCTGTATAGATTGTACTGTAATGCATTGATTATAAGCCATTAACTGAACCTTAATAAAAATGATTAAAAAAATAAATAAATATGTATAGCAGCACTGTACAACATATCCACATTTCATTTCAGATTCTTATTTTACCCACCAAAATCTTAATATATTGTCAGTATATCACCACCATGTGGCAACATATTGCAACAACAATGGCTTTAACATGGCTAGAAAGCTTAACATAGGCTGAATTTATTATTATTTTTACCATCAGTTATTGTAGAGCGCCAACAGATTCTGCAGCGCTAATAGCATGGCAATAAAGATTTCAACTGTATTACAAACTCATGAACTGTAAACACAGGACAATGAACAAAGACTTCATTATTAGCTCCACTGGATCAGTTGCCATTGATGTTCTTTATTATTTACACATGTATTTATGATGATAATTATCAGATTGGTCTGGACAAATTCATGTACTCTATTCCTACCCAGAAAGGGAACTATAGTCCATTTGAAGAGCTGTGGGATGTACTTTCATTTCCAATTCAAAGCTATTTGAATCCAAATGAAAAACCCAGCTTTGAAAAGTTTTTTTGAGTGGTTTCATCTCACATTTACTCCACCAATTCTTTGCAATTACAGACCTCAGCATCAGTATTTCATTTTAAGAATGCCGACCTCTGCCTAAATGTGGTGTCCTATTCTCCATTTGTTATATTTAGCTGGGCAATTGGTGCATGTGGTAGACGCTTTGAGAAACATTTGCCAAAGGTATATTCAAAGGTTTCTCAAAGTTTTTGTCCCGTTTTATTCAATTTTCAAACAGAAATGAAGGTCTCTCACCTCCGCATTCTGGTTATAATGAGGGTATTGTTCTAACCTTTACTTACTAGAACTGGGAATAACTTTACCATGCTATGGTCTCGATCACAATTCATCAACTGATTTTCTTCAGCAGGTTTCTACTTTTTGATTTGAGACGATCACAATTTCAGGTTCTCTGTGTTTCTCAGAGAAGAAAACTTCTTATTGACCCATCAATAGTGATGTCGCAAACATAAAAATTTGGGTTCGCGAACGGCGAACGCGAACTTCCACAAATGTTCGCGAACGGGCAAACCAGGCAAAACGCCATAGACTTCAATAGGCAGGCGATTTTTAAAACCCACAGGGACTCTTTCTGGCCACAATAGTGATGGAAAAGTTGTTTCAAGGGGACTAACACCTGGACTGTGGCATGCCGGAGGGGGATCCATGGCAAAACTCCCATGGAAAATTACATAGTTGATGCAGAGTCTGGTTTTAATCCATAAAGGGCATATATCACCTAACATTCCTAAATTGTTTGGAATAACGTGCTTTAAAACATCAGGTATGAGGTCGTATCGATCAGGTAGTGTAAGGGTTACGCCCGCTTCACAGTGACAGACGCGCGCGCGTGCACGGGAGGAGGCGGGCGGGCGCGTGCACGGGGAGGGAGCGGGTGGGAACCGCTACATTACAGAAGAAAATGTTTTTATAAGTGGGAGAAAGGGGTGCAAAATATTTAGTACTTGGAAATCTAAGTGATCTGGGAGCGGGTGGGGGATTGGTCTTGGGGGGGGGGGAGCTACACTACAGAAAAATTAAATAAAAATAAAAAAAAAACCATTTTATTTGCAATTTGGGTACCGGCAGACAGCTGCCAGTACCCAATATGGCCCCCAATAAGGCAGAGGGGGATGGTTAGGAAGCTGTTTGGGGGGGGATCAGGGAGGTTGGAGGCTAAGGGGGGGACCCTACACAAAAGCATATGTAAATATGCTAAAAAATATATTAAAAAAAAAAGATACCTTTTATTTTAGTACTGGCAGACTTTCTGCCAGTACTTAAGATGGCGGGACAATTGTGGGGTGGTGGAGGGAAGAGAGCTCTTTGGGAGGGATCAGGGGGTCTGATGTGTCAGGTGGGAAGCTGATCTCTACACTAAAGCTAAAATTAACCCTGCAAGCTACCTAATTAACCCCTTCACTAGCATAATTCATGTGTTGTGCGCAGTTGCATTTAGTGGCCTTCTAACTACCAAAAAGCAACGCCAAAGCCATATATGTCTGCTATTTCTGAACAAAGGGGATCCCAGAGAAGCATTTACAACCATTTGTGCCATAATTGCACAAGCTGTTTGTAAATAATTTCAGTGAGAAACCTAAAGTTTGTGAAAAAGTTGACTATTTTTTTAATTTGATAGCATTTGGTGGTGAAATGGTGGCATGAAATATACCAAAATGGGCCTAGATCAATACTTGGGGTTCTCTACTACACTACACTAAAGCTAAAATTAACCCTACAAGCTCCCTACAAGCTCCCTAATTAACCCCTGCACTGCTAAGCATAATACACGTGTGGTGCACAGCGGCATTTAGCGGCCTTCTAATTACCAAAAAGCAATGCCAAAGCAATATATGTCTGCTATTTCTGAAAAAAGGGGATCCCAGAGAAGCATTTACAACCATTTGTGCCATAATTGCAGAAAATGTTTGTAAATGATTTCAGTGAGAAACCTAAAATTTGGAAAAATGTTACGTTTTTTTTTATTTGATTGCATTTGGCGGTGAAATGGTGGCGTGAAATATACCAAGATGGGCCTAGATCAATACTTTGGGTTGTCTACTACACTACACTAAAGCTAAAATTACCCCAAAAAGCTCCCTACATGCTCCCTTATTAACCCCTTCACTGCTGGACATAATACACGTGTGGTGCGCAGTGGCATTTAGAGGCCTTCTAATTATCATAAAGCAACATCAAAGCCATATATGTCTGCTATTTCTGAACAAAGGGGATCCCAGAGAAAAATGTACAACCATTTATGCCATAATTGCACAAGCTATTTGTAAATAATTTCAGTGAGAAACCTAAAGTTTGTGAAAAAATTTGTGAAAAAGTGAACAATATTTTTTATTTGATCGCATTTGGTGGTGAAATGGTGGCATTAAATATACCAAAATGGGCCTAGATTAATACTTTGGGATGTCTTCTAAAAAAAATATATACATGTCAATGGCTATTCAGGGATTCCTGACAGATATCAGTGTTCCAATGTAACTAGCGCTAATTTTGAAAAAAAAAATGGTTTGGAAATAGCAAAGTGCTACTTGTATTTATGGCCCTATAACTTGCAAAAAAAGCAAAGAACATGTAAACATTGGGTATTTCTAAACTCAGGACAAAATTTAGAAACTATTTAGCATGGGTGTTTTTTGGTGGTTGTAGATGAGTAACAGATTTTGGGGGTCAAAGTTAGAAAAAGTGTGTTTTTTTCCATTTTTTATAAAAAAAATTTATAGTAAATTATAAGATATGATGAAAATAATGGTATCTTTAGAAAGTCCATTTAATGGCGAGAAAAACGGTATATAATATGTGTGGGTACAGTAAACGAGTAAGAGGAAAATTACAGCTAAACACAAACACCGCAGAAATGTAAAAATAGCCCTGGTCCCAAACGGACAGAAAATGGAAAAGTGTTGTAGTCATTAAGGGGTTAATGTACACTACTGTTACACCAGATATGAGTTGCACTGGTGTGACACTGTGCCCTGGCAGGCACTGAAACGCACACGTGTGAAGGAAACTGACTGCTATTATTTCACAGTCAAAAAAGTGTTGTTTTTTTTAAATGTACACTACTGTTACAACAGATATGAGTGGTGGCACTGGGCAAGTGGGCACAGTATACGCTGTGAGCCTGACACACACGCTGGCAGGCAGGCAACTGCAATTAGATTACAAAGAAAAAAAAAAAAGCAGATTGATGTTCTAGCCCTAAAAAGGGCTTTTTGAGGTGCTGTCCTTACAGCAGAGATCAGATGAGTCCTTCAGGATTGTAGTGTACACTGAATACACTAGCCTAGCTATCGATTTCCCTATTAAATCAGCAGCAGCTACACTGTCCCTCCTCTCACTAAGAATGCAGATTCTGAATGAATCTAAAATGGATGCTGTCCAGGAGGTGGGAGGGTCTGGGAGGGAGGGTCTGCTGCTGATTGGCTGGAATGTGTCTGCTGACTGTGAGGTACAGGGTCAAAGTTTACTCAATGACGACAAATAGGGGGCGGACCAAACATCGCATATGTTTGCCCGCCGCGGCGAACACGAACATGCTATGTTCACCGGGAACTATTCGCCGGCGAACTATTCATTACTCATCAATTTTTTTAAATGGGATTTTTTATCAGCAAACGTAATTGTGATCAGGTTTTGTCTTGTTTTTATAGAAAACAGAAATCCCCAAAATAGTGTTTTCCATAATCGTAATTTACAATATTTAGAAACTCATGTCACCAACTTCTTACAATAATAGATATTCTGCAAACACAAACATTGTTCTGTATAGGGAAGTTTGGATTTTTTGACCTCCTAACTTAGAGGTTTCACAATTTACAGTATGAGAATTGTTTCCTGCAACGGTTCTTATTGGTTTCAGATGAAAAACTTGCCCAATCAGAAAATTCTGTTTTCTCAATCAATGACAGTAAAACAATAAAAAAAGGGCATGTAATTTTAAACAACTTTCCAATTTACTTTTATCACCAATTTTGCTTTGTGCTCTTGGTATTCTTAGTTGAAAGCTAAACCTAGGAGGTTCATATGCTAATTTCTTAGACCTTGAAGGTCACCTCTTATCTGAATGCATTTTGACAGTTTTTCACCACTAGAGGGTGTTAGTTCATGTGTGTCATATAGATAACACTGTGCTCACGCAAGTGGAGTTACCTAGGAGTCAGCATTGACTGACTAAAATGCAAGTCTGTCAAAAGAACTGAAATAAGGGGGCAGTTTGCAGAGGCTTAGATACAAGGTAATTACTGAGGAAAAACGTGTATTATTATAACTGTGTTTGTTATGCAAAACTAGGGAATGGATAATTAAGGGATTATCTATCTTTTAAAACAATAACAATTCTGGTGTACACTGACCCTTTAATAGTGTAAATATAATCAGTCAGCAAACATGCTAAGTATACCCATCAGACCCATATACAGACGGCATTCGGACCGTTTAACAGGATGGATTTTAATTATGTAGTGATTATTTTCCTTAGACACTGTACAAAGGGATCAATCCAAACACTTGTAGTATAGGTGTAAAATGGCCATTGTATTTGTCAGTTTTGTTTTGATCCCAATAACAAGAACTTAACAACAGAAAACAGGTTCTTGTGAGGTTTTCAGTTAAAAATTTGTTTGTGGCTGGGACCTTTCATTCACTAAATTCATTTTGGATTGTGATTACCCAATGGGCTAGATTACAAGTGGTTCGCAATAGGCAATGTCATGCCCACTCTATAACTTGCATGCATATTACAAGTTGAAAGTAAATGAGTTAGTTTGAGCGCAAACAAAATTAGTGCGAGTAGAGACCTAGCAAAAACTGTAAGAGTTAAAAACAAAATGAGCACCATACACAACATAAATACATTAAAATAAAGTGTTACACTCATATATACACTATCTGAAATTATTCATATAAATACAATTTTTATTAAGGGTTAAAAACTATATGCATAGCTGAAAGCATTTGAATAAAAAAAAATTTCAGGGACACTTTGTAGCAAAGCGACTCCAGTTACTGTTTTGCTTAGTCCCACCCACTCATATCATCCCCTAAAACAAGCACATTAAATACCAGTAGTATAATTTGCTTAAAGTTATTGGAGAGTCACATTTAATAATAATTCAGATAGAGCATATAATATTTAAATTAACTTCTGCTAAGAAATTTAGTTTGTTCTCTTGAGTACCTTAGTTGAAAAGAATATGCTCAGCTAGCTCCGAGCAGTGCAATGCTGCACATAATATGACTTTAGCTATGTGTTTAATTCCTTTGCATGGTTTAAACACATAGTTAAATGCAAAAAATATGGCAATAATAAATGTGCTAACATATTAGAGCATTTTCTTTTCACACTGTTATAGCCCTTTAAAGGGACATTATACACTCATTTTTTTCTGTGCATAAATGTGTTGTAGATGATCTATTTATATAGCCCATAAAGTTTTTTTTTTAATTAATGTATAGTTTTGCTTATTTTTAAATAACATTGCTCTGATTTTCAGACTCCTAACCAAGCCCCAAAGTTTTATGTGAATACGCTCGACTACCTACTCCAGCTTGCTCTTGTTTGTGTAAAGGGTCTTTTCATATGCAAAAGAAGGGGGAGGGGGGGGAGTGTCTTATTTGCCACTTGCAGTGGGCTTTCCAGCTACCTTTTCAACAGAGCCAAACTGACAGCTTCTAAGTAAGTTTTTAAACAGTTTTATACTGGATTTTTATTTCAGTATCTGTGCATATTATTCTTTATAGTAGTGTCTATTACATGCAGTTATATGAAAATGAGTGTATACTGTCCCTTTAAGGTTAAATCATCAAACCCCTCATCACCTCCTTTACTCTCAAGCACATTATTGAAATAGGAAGAATACCTTTACAGCTAGTACCAAAATAAGACAGATATTACAACAGTATATTTAGAGCCAAATTACGAGTGGAGCGCAAAATTGCACTTACGCGATATTTGCGCTCCATTCAGTAATACCAGCACAAGCAAATGTGCATTGGTATAACAAGTTAGGCGCAATGCGAACGCGACCTTGCGTTTGCATTGCAGGGAAGCTTTGTGCTCACGAGACCGTGCTTCCAAACGGCTAGATTTGGAGTTTGGCGTTAGCCGTGAAAACCAGCGTTAGAGGCTCCTAACGCTGGTTTTAGGCTAACTCCGGTATTTGGAGTCACTCAAAAAAGGGTCTAACGCTCACTTTTCAGCCGCGACTTTTCCATACCGCAGATCCCCTTACGTCAATTGCGTATCCTATCTTTTCAATGGGATCTTTCTAACTCCGGTATTTAGAGTCGTGTCTGAAGTGAGCGTTAGAAATCTAACGACAAAACTCCAGCCGCAGAAAAAAGTCAGTAGTTAAGAGCTTTTTGGGCTAACGCCGGTTCATAAAGCTCTTAACTACTGTACTCTAAAGTACACTAACACCCATAAACTACCTATGTACCCCTAAACTGAGGCCCCCCCACATCGCCGCCACTCGATTAAATTTTTTTAACCCCTAATCTGCCGACCGCCACCTACGTTATACTTATGTACCCCTAATCTGCTGCCCCTAACACCGCCGCCCCCTGTATTATATTTATTAACCCCTAATCTGCCCCCCACAACGTCGCCGCCAGCTACCTACAATAATTAACCCCTAATCTGCCGACCGCAAAGCGCCGCCACCTACATTATAGCTATGTACCCCAATCTGCTGCCCCTAACACCGCTGACCCCTATATTATATTTATTAACCCCTAATCTGCCCCCTCAACGTCGCCTCCACCTGCCTACACTTATTAACCCCTAATCTGCCGAGAGGACCGCACCGCTACTATAATAAAGTTATTAACCCCTAATCCGCCTTACTAACCCTATAATAAATAGTATTAACCCCTAATCTGCCCTCCCTAACATCGCCGACACCTAACTTCAATTATTAACCCCTAATCTGCCGACCGGAGCTCACCGCTATTCTAATAAATGTATTAACCCCTAAAGCTAAGTCTAACCCTAACACTAACACCCCCTTAAATTAAATATAATTTTAATCTAACGAAATAAATTAACTCTTATTAAATAAATTATTCCTATTTAAAGCTACTTACCTGTAAAATAAATCCTAATATAGCTACAATATAAATTATAATTACATTGTAGCTATTTTAGGATTAATATTTATTTTACAGGCAACTTTGTAATTATTTTAACCAGGTACAATAGCTATTAAATAGTTAAGAACTATTTAATAGCTACCTAGTTAAAATAATTACAAAATTACATGTAAAATAAATCCTAACCGAAGTTACAATTAAACCTAACGCTATACTATCATTAAATTAATTAAATAAAATACCTATAATTACCTACAATTAAACCTAACACTACACTATCAATACATTAACTAAGTACAATATCTACAAATAACTACAATGAAATAAACTAACTAAAGTACAAAAAATAAAAAAGAACTAAGTTACAAAAAATAAAAAAATATTTACAAACATAAGAAAAATATTACAACAATTTTAAACTAATTACACCTACTCTAAGCCCCCTAATAAAATAACAAAGACCCCCAAAATAAAAAATGCCCTACCCTATTCTAAATTACTAAAGTTCAAAGCTCTTTTACCTTACCAGCCCTGAACAGGGCCCTTTGCGGGGCATGCCCCAAGAAGTTCAGCTCTTTTGCCTGTAAAAGAAAACATACAATACCCCCCCCCAACATTACAACCCACCACCCACATACCCCTAATCTAACCCAAACCCCCCTTAAATAAACCTAACACTAAGCCCCTGAAGATCATCCTACCTTGTCTTCACCTCACCAGGTATCACCGATCCGTCCTGGCTCCAAAATCTTCATCCAACCCAAGCGGGGGCTGGCGATCCATCATCCGGTGGCTGAAGAGGTCCAGAAGAGGCTCCAAAGTCTTCATCCTATCCGGGAAGAAGAGGCGATCCGGACCGGCAACCATCTTGATCCAAGCGGCATCTTCTATCTTCATCCGATGAGGACCGGCTCCATCCTGAAGACCTCCACCGCGGACCCATCTTCTTCCGGCGACGTCCAACTGAAGAATGACGGTTCCTTTAAGGGACGTCATCCAAGATGGCGTCCCTCGAATTTTGATTGGCTGATAGGATTCTGATTGGCTGATGGAATCAGCCAATCAGAATCAAGTTCAATCCGATTGGCTGATCCAATCAGCCAATCAGATTGAGCTCGCATTCTATTGGCTGATCGGAACAGCCAATAGAATGCGAGCTCAATCTGATTGGCTGATTGGATCAGCCAATCGGATTGAACTTGATTCTGATTGGCTGATTCCATCAGCCAATCAGAATATTCCTACCTTAATTCCGATTGGCTGATAGAATCCTATCAGCCAATCAGAATTCGAGGGACGCCATCTTGGATGACGTCCCTTAAAGGAACCGTCATTCTTCAGTTGGACGTCGCCGGAAGAAGATGGGTCCGTGGTGGAGGTCTTCAGGATGGAGCCGGTCGTCATCGGATGAAGATAGAAGATGCCGCTTGGATCAAGATGGTTGCCGGTCCGGATCGCCTCTTCTTCCCGGATAGGATGAAGACTTTGGAGCCTCTTCTGGACCTCTTCAGCCACCGGATGATGGATCGCCAGCCCCCGCTTGGGTTGGATGAAGATTTTGGAGCCAGGACGGATCGGTGATACCTGGTGAGGTGAAGACAAGGTAGGATGATCTTCAGGGGCTTAGTGTTAGGTTTATGTAAGAGGGGTTTTGGTTAGATTAGGGGTATGTGGGTGGTGGGTTGTAATGTTGGGGGGGGTATTGTATGTTTTTTTTTACAGGCAAAAGAGCTGAACTTCTTGGGGCATGCCCCGCAAAGGGCCCTGTTCAGGGCTGGTAAGGTAAAAGAGCTTTGAACTTTAGTAATTTAGAATAGGGTAGGGCATTTTTTATTTTGGGGGTCTTTGTTATTTTATTAGGGGGCTTAGAGTAGGTGTAATTAGTTTAAAATTGTTGTAATATTTTTCTTATGTTTGTAAATATTTTTTTATTTTTTGTAACTTAGTTCTTTTTTATTTTTTGTACTTTAGTTAGTTTATTTCATTGTAGTTATTTGTAGGAATTGTATTTAATTTATTTATTGATAGTGTAGTGTTAGGTTTAATTGTAGGTAATTGTAGGTATTTTATTTAATTAATTTAATGATAGTATAGTGTTATGATTAATTCTAACTTAGGTTAGGATTTATTTTACAGGTAATTTTGTAATTATTTTAACTAGGTAACTATTAAATAGTTCTTAACTATTTAATAGCTATTGTACATGGTTAAAATAATTACAAATTTGCCTGTAAAATAAATATTAATCCTAAAATAGCTACAATGTAATTATAATTTATATTGTAGCTATATTAGGATTTATTTTACAGGTAAGTATTTAGCTTTAAATAGGAATAATTTATTTAATAAGAGATAATTAATTTCGTTAGATGTAAATTATATTTAACTTAGCGGGGTGTTAGTGTTAGATTTAGCTTTAGGGGTTAATACATTTATTAGAATAGCGGTGAGCTCCAGTCGGCAGATTAGGGGTTAATAATTGAAGTTAGGTGTCGGCGATGTTAGGGAGGGCAGATTAGGGGTTAATACTATTTATTATAGGGTTAGTGAGGCGGATTAGGGGTTAATAACTTTATTATAGTAGCGGTGCGGTCCGCTCGGCAGATTAGGGGTTAATAAGTGTAGGCAGGTGGAGGCGACGTTGTGGGGGGCAGATTAGGGGTTAATAAATATAATATAGGGGTCGGCGATGTTAGGGCAGCAGATTAGGGGTACATAGGGATAATGTAAGTAGCGGCAGTTTACGGAGCGGCAGATTAGGGGTTAATAATGATATGCAGGGGTCAACGATAGCAGGGGCGGCAGATTAGGGGTTAATAAGTGTAAGGTTAGGGGTGTTTAGACTCGGGGTACATGTTAGTGTTAGGTGCAGACGTAGGAAGTGTTTCCGCATAGCAAACAATGGGGCTGCGTTAGGAGCTGAACGCGGCTTTTTTGCAGGTGTTAGGTTTTTTTTCAGCTCAAACAGCCCCATTGTTTCCTATGGGGGAATCGTGCACGAGCACGTTTTTGAGGCTGGCCGCTTGCGTAAGCAACTCTGGTATCGAGAGTTGAAGCTGCGTTAAATATGCTCTATGCTCCTTTTTTGGAGCCTAACGCAGCCTTTATGTGGACTCTCAATACCAGAGTTATTTATATGGTGCGGCCAGAAAAAAGCTGGCGTTAGCTTTTCGGGTCGTTACCAACAAAACTCCAAATCTAGCCGATAGGCTCCAATGGGAGCCTCGTTTTCATGCTGTCAGACAAGGCAGAGAACCTAGCGCAGCGAAGAGGGGGTAAGTTGCAAAGCAAAGTGTAAACATATTTGTATATTTATGTGTTTATGTGTGTATATATAGACAAATTAACACATAAATATAAATGTATATAAGCATATACTGTACATATATATTTACAGGGAACACACAGTCCCCATAGACAGCAATGTAAAGGCACTTTTTATTGTTGGTTTTTTTTCTAACACCCCACACACTTTAGCTCCATAAAACTGCTTTGTGCAGGTTTTTTTTTTTTTTTTTTTTTTAAAGGCTACAAAAAAGGAAACAAAAACTTTATTTTGGGGGCAATTGATGGATATTTTAAAAATTAACCAGAGGTCTCACCAGGCAGCACTGTAATGGCTGGTTATTTTTTTGTGCGCCCGTGCAATAAATTAGAGCTTCACTTTTAATCTAGCCCTTAATCTGCTTAGTGCTGCATTAGGGCTGCTAGAATGGAAAACAATATATGTAGTTATACCGAGTATATGTTTTTATGTTTTAGTTGTGCTAAATGTGCTAATGAAAGTTTCACAAGTAGGTGGCATTTGATGGGGTAAATAGTCATTTTAGATGTTTCCTGCAGCAGGGATTGTGGACAGGGGGTTAATAGACATAGAAATGCACAAGTAAATCTGTTTTCCATTCCCAGCACATGAAAAGTCTGATGTATTAACCCCTGCTAAGCATCAGTATATAGAGGGGGGGGGGGATTACATATGTTCCAATTGTCTAACACTATTGAAATGCCTGATATCCTCACACATTGCATTCTACCCTCCCTGGTATTATATTTCTCATGGCTCCCATTTACCTGACAACTGTGTTATCACTGCTAAACTTCATCATAACTGAAGATCACAGATAAAGTTTCAGAAACAAAACTTACACACCATAAGCAATAAGTATTGAGTAAAATCAATCGCCACAATGACCTCTCTGGTGGGAGTGTGGTACTGCACACAACATTATTAACCCCTTAATGACCACAGCACTTTTCCATTTTCTGTCCATTTGGGACCAAGGCTATTTTTACATTTTTGCAGTGTTTGTGTTTAGCTGTAATTTTCCTCTTACTCTTTTACTGTACCCACACATATTATATACCGTTTTTCTCGCCATTAAATGGACTTTCTAAAGATACCATTATTTTCATCATATCTTATCATTTACTATAAAAAAAAATATAAAATATGAGGAGAAAATGGAAAAAAACACACTTTTTCTAACTTTGTCCCCCAAAATCTGTTACACATCTACAACCACCAAAAAACACCCATGCTAAATAATTTCTAAATTTTGTCCAGAGTTTAGAAATACCCAATGTTTACACGTTCTTTGCTTTTTTTTGCAAGTTATAGGGCAATAAATATAAGTAGCACTTTGCTATTTCCAAACCACTTTTTTTCAAAATGAGCACTAGTTACATTGGAACCCTGATATCTGTCAGGAATACCTGAATATCCCTTGACATGTATATATTTTTTTTTAGAAGACATCCCAAAGTATTGATCTAGGCCCATTTTGGTATATTTCATGCCACCATTTCACCACCAAATGCGATCAAATAAAAAAAATTGTTCACTTTTTCACAAATTTTTTCACAAACTTTAGGATTCTCACTGAAATTATTTACAAACAGCTTGTGCAATTATGGCACAAATGGTTGTAAATGTTTCTCTGGAATCCCCTTTGTTCAGAAATAGCAGACATATATGGCTTTGACGTTGCTTTTTGGTAATTAGAAGGCCGCTAAATGCCACTGCGCACCATGCGTGTATTATGCACAGCAGGGAAGGGGTTAATAAGGGAGCATGTAGGGAGCTTTTTGGGGTAATTTTAGCTTTAGTGTAGTGTAGTAGACAACCCAAAGTATTGATCTACGCCCATTTTGGTATATTTCATGTCACCATTTCACCGCCAAATGCGATCAAATAAAGAAAAACGTTAAATTTTTCAAAATTTTAGATTTCTCGCTGAAATCATTTACAAACATTTTGTGCAATTATGGCACAAATGGTTGTAAATGCTTCTCTGGGGTCTCCTTTGTTCAAAAATAGCAGACATATATGGATTTGGTGTTGCTTTTTGGTAATTAGAAGGCCGCTAAATGCCACTGCGCACAACACGTGAATTATGCCCAGCAATGAAGGGGTTAATTAGGTAGCTTGTATGGAGTTTGCAGGGTTAATTTTAGCTTTAGTGTAGAGATCAGCTCCCCACCTGACACATCAGACCCCCTGATCCCTCCCAAAGAGCTCTCTTTCCTCCCCCACCCCAAAAATTGTCCCCGCCATCTTAAGTACTGGCAGAAAGTCTGCCAGTACTAAAATAAAAGGTATCCTTTTTTATATATAGCATATTTACATATGCTGCTGTGTAAGATTCCCCCCCTTAGCCACCAACCTCCCTGATCCCCCCAAAACAGCTCTCTAACCCTCCCCCTCTGCCTTATTGGGGGCCATCTTGGGTACTGGCAGCTGTCTGCCAGTACCCAGTTTGCATGTAAAAATGTTTTTATTTTTTTTTATTTTTGGTTTTTCTGCAGTGTAGCTTCCCCCCCCAAGACTAATCCCCCACCCCCTCCCAGATCCCTTAGATGACTTTAATCAGGGATTTTATCCCTCCTTTCTCCCCATAATAAAAAAAAACATTTCTGTAGTGTAAGTGGTTCCCACCTGCTCCCTCCCCGTGCACGCACCCGCCCACCACCCCCCGTGCACGTGCGCGCCCGTGCGCGCCCCCGGCGATACCGCCCCCGATCCCGCCCCCCTCTCTGACCAAGAAGCCATCGATGGCCGCCCACCCACCTCCCACTTCAGCTCCCACCCACCAACGAATGCGGCCATCGATGTCTGGTGCAGAGAGGGCCACAGAGTGCCTCTCTCTGCACCGGAGGGGTAAAAAATGTTATTGCAGGATGCCTCAATATCGAGGCATCCTGCAATAACCCGAAAACAGCTGGAAGTGATCAGGATCGCTTCCAGCTGCTTTCCACACTGAGGACGTGCAGGGTACGTTCTCAGGCGTTAACTGCCTTTTTTCTGAGGACGTACCCTGCACGTCCTCAGTCGTTAAGGGGTTAAACTTAAAGGGACAGTCTACACCAGAATATTCCATAAATAAAAAGAGAGAAGTGCTCAACCTGGGAATGAACAATAGCATAATAGCTTGTTCTATGGCTAGTTACCACCCAAGAAGCAGTCTCTTTTTGCTCAACATGTGCCTTTCACAGAGAAGAACTTTCCTCAAGCATATCAGTCTGATTCTGACTTCACAGTACAGTCCAGCCTCGAAATTCCAGGCAATCCTTCTCTGAACAAGAGAAACAGCAAAACCCCAGACGTACGTTTCGGCCTATTGTGGGCCTCGTCAGTGAGGTGCAGCCATATCCCTCTAGGCACACTGAGCAACGGGTCCACGTCTGGATTCCTGCATCACACTTAGGGAGACTTCCCTAAGTGTCATAATTTGCATAAATAAAAAGAGAGAAGTGCTCAACATGGGAACGAACAATAGCATAATAGCTTGTTCTATGGCTAGTTACCACCCAAGAAGCAGCCTCTTTTTGCTCAACATGTGCCTTTCACAGAGAAGAACTTTCCTCAAGCATATCAGTCTGATCCTGACTTCACAGTACAGTCCAGCCCTGAAATACCAGGCAATCCCTCTCTGAACGAGAGAAACAGCAAAACCCCAAATGTACGTTTCGTAATTCTTTTATTAGAAAAATAATCATATATGCATATATACAAAATAAAATCATAAAAACAAATGCAAACAAAATATCTCTTGTTACAAAACAACTGAAATATTGACCCAAATTTTTGACATCAGAAAAAAAAAAAACTTAAATAATCACACAAAATAAAAAAAAACATATTTCAAATACAGACAAAAACAAACTGGAGGAAAAAAAACCCAACTAAATAATCCAATCCTTCCACTTCTTTGTCTTCCAGATGCCTTCAGAATCTAATTCCCATATCGCCTCCTCTCAAAAGAAAAATACAAAAACAACTTCCCACGGATCATACCCACACAATTACCTACAGTAACTACCTCTTTCTTAAAAATCTAAATATTACGCACATCCCACAACACCTCCTTCACACAACATGCCAACAACTATATCAATCTTGCTTTCTCCTTTTCCACATCACTTCCACACAAACCATACATCATCATATTAAAAGTAAAAAACTGCACTCCAGTCAGACCCTTAATCATCCTTTTCAAATTCTCCAAACATCCCTAGCATACTCACAATTCCAAAACAAATGAATAACACTCTCGCTTTGACAACAACCATCTCTAGGACACACTTCTGAAGTCACTAAACGACGCATTCTCTGAAAATCCCTTGTTGGCAAACACTTATGCACACTCATCCAAATAATATCTTTCTGCCTATTCATCAAAAACTTATTACACACATTTTTCCATACCAACACACATTCATTTTCATTCAAACCCCCAATCAACTCAAGACCTTCCTTCTTCTCCAACATTTTCAACACCATTCTGTTTGCACACCACATCTCCCTACTAACATTCTCCAAACCATATTTTTTAATCCAACATTCCACCCTTACATAAAACCACGGAACAGCAAAACATACCAGTTTCTTTCTATCAATCTCAAACAAACCATATCGTCTTAAAACATTTCCACAAGCATACTTTAACATACAACCAGCCATGCTATCCTTTCCACTCAGAACCACACACCTACTAACATATTTCACAGCCAAAAATCTCTCCACATTTGGAAAACCCTTACCACCAACATTCTTACTCTTAACAACAACATCTCTTTTCAAACGCTCCATACCAGAACTCCAGAAAAAAGAAAACAACACTCTCAAAATTCTCCGAAAAATCCTCTCAGGAGGCGGAAAAACTAATGCCAAATATAACATAATAGGGATCAAAACTGATTTAATAACTAACATTTTTCCTTCCAAAGATAAAGTCCTTAAAGACCAAAAATGAAGTTTTCTACTCACTTTATCAAAAACATTCTCCCAACTTTCCAAGCCTTTCAAATCCACATCAAATTTCACACCCAACACCTCAATTGCACCGTCAGTCACAGGCCATCCGCAGGAATCAATCTCCCTATCATTACCAAAAACTTTAACTTTACACTTATTCCAATTAACTCTGAAACCACTTGCCATAAAAAAACATTCAACTAAAGTTTTCACCCTCCTCAAACCAGCCTGAGTCTCACATACCACACTCACATCATCCATATACCCAATCACTTTTAAACACCTTCCAATACTACCAGGAACACTCACACCTCTAACTAATTTATCCTTCCTCAAACTAGTTAACAATGGCTCAATGACACATACAAATAACACAGGAGACACAGGACATCCTTGACGCACTCCAGATTTGACACAAAATTCCTCAGTCAAAAAAACATTAACCTGAACTTGACTCACAATATCACAATACAAACATTTAAACCATCCAATAATCTTACCAGAAAAACCTAAACATTCTAAAACATGAAACATAAAATCATGCACTACCCTATCATACGCTTTTTCAAAATCCATAATAGCAACAGCAACAGACCTCATCCTCTCCCTCACATACCACAGTACATCATGTAGTAACAACAAACTTTCAGAAATCTGATGCCCAGGAACAGCACACACTTGCTCTTCACCCACAACCTTACCAATCACTCCACGTATTCTATTTGCCAACACTTTTGCAATAACCTTATAGTCAACATTCAACAATGTAATGGGCCTCCAGTTCCTCAAATCTCTCTTATCACCCTTTTTAAATAACAAAACAATCAAACCTTTCCTCATTGAAACAGGCAAAACATTCATTCTAAAAACAAACTTACAAACATCCAACATATCCACCCCAATCAAATTCCAAAAAAGAAGTATAAAATTCAACAGGCAAACCATCACAACCAGGTACCTTCCCATTCTTAAAACTCCTAACAACCTCTGCAATCTCATCCAAACTTAGATCCCTTTCTAACACATTATTATCATATTTTTCCAACTTAACCTCAATGTCTTCCAACAACTCCTTTTCCAATAAAACATCTCTTGTTTTTTCTTTATGCAGCTCACTGTAAAACTCATGAACTTTACGCAAAACACCATCCGTACCATTAATTTCACATTCAACCTTATCAAAAACACTAACAAAACCAGACTTTCCTTCAAAAGCTTTCTTAAAAAAATATTTACTACAAGACTCATCCTTTTCCATTTTCTCCAATCTTGCCATAAAAACCATTTTCTTTCCTTTTTCATGCATACACTTTTTAATTATCTTTCTTGCTTCAGCGATTTCCTCATGCACATCAATACCATAATTTCTCAATTCATGCAAATACAACAACCTCAGATACCATTTATCATACAACTCCCTTTCCATTCTAACTTTCTCACAGCCTTTCTTAATAAAAAACCTCTTTATTTCCACCTTCAATCATTCCCACCACATAAGCACATTACTAAAATCACACTTTCTTTCACGCCACCTTTCATACATCCAAACAAACTGACCATTAATCTTCTCATCTTCTAACAAATCCACATTCAGTTTCCAAACACCCTTACCATACTTGATCTTCAAATCACAATTCACCTTACACATCAAAAGGGCATGATCCGTAAAGGACATCCGCTTTAAAGAAAAATCATTAACACATAGAAATTTAGATAAAAAACAAAAATCAATTCGAGATTTTATCCCACCACTATCACTAAAGAAAGTAAAACCCTCCCCTGAAAATGAAACAGATCCGAAGGCATCCTTCAAACCGAAAGATTTAAGTAGATCAACTAAAAACTTCCCTGAGCTATCCACCCTACAATCACTCCCACCCTCTCTGTCCCCATTCTTAATAATACAATTAAAATCCCCAACCAAAAAAGTTGGCTCTCGACCTGGCAGAAAAAACTTTAAAGTTTCAAAATTAAGCAAACGTTCTACCCTATTTGGGGAAGCATATATATTAAACAAAAACGAAAAACAGTCCCACAAAAACTAAAACTAACCAAAAGAACCCGACCTGGGACAATATGAACTACATTAAGGATAGAAAAACAAAACCCCTTAAACAAAACTCCCACCCTTCCATTCCTATCAGAAGAACAAGACCATACTTTAGGACCATATTCCCAGTCAGCTCATTTAGGATGTTCAGAGAGACCACATTCCTGCAAACAAAAAATATTAGCAGAATATACAGATAATAACTTAAAAATTGCAGCTCTCCTTGCTATAGTTTTCATACACCTGACATTAAGGGAAGAAATGGTCAGAAACATCACAATTTTTTTTAAAGAAAAACAAAGAAACAAAAAACAAAATTAACATCAGGACTTCTTCTTTTCTTTCTTTTTCTTAGGACTCAAAGGAGATCCTTTAAATCTGCCTCTGTGACGTGCCGACATCCTAGGCTCCCCCTTGCCAGCCTCATAACCAGTAACTTCAGCAAGTTGGTTCACATCTCTTTTATCTAGATAACCAACAGAAGAGGTATCAGAAAAGTCACCTATACACTGGCTTGAGTCAGAGGGAACGTCTTTAGTAGAGACAGAAGGAAACTCTGAAATTAAAGAGTCAGCATCACTTGCAGTATCTGGATCTGCACTCTTAACTACTGGTAGATCCAAATCAGGACTCTCCCATCCATCAGAATCTGTACCTTTTTTCCGCTTGGAGGCACATTGTTTCCCTACAGTGTCCATATCCTCCTCAGAACCAGAGGACACAACAGCAGACCAATCAATGTTCTCCCCTTCATCAAGAACAGCATCAGGAGCAAGATCACAAGATGACTCAGTGAAGGAAAAATTATCTGTCCCAGGAACAGCAACAGTATCATCCACAGAATTGGGCAACAGGGCTTAAAGAACATCGGAACCAGCTATCACATTAGATGTAGCAAGATCCACCTCCTGAAGATTAGATTGGGCTTCCTCCACCTTCTAAGCCACAGGAACCACCACAGGAGCATCAGACACCTCTCTGACAGGGGCCCCAACTGCAGCTTTCTTACACAAAAGAGGTAATATAGAGATCAATGCCTCATCAGAGACCTCCTCCTCATTCACAGATGGCTCAACCCAAACTGAAGATTTTTTTTTGCAACATCAGCGTAGGAAAGCTTCACTCTGTCAAGCCCCTGCAACATCATCAAAGGACACATCCTGCACAGATGACTTGAAGAACCACACAGGTCACAGGTCCGGCGTTTACTACAGTGGGCAACAAGATGATCCTCCTCACTGCAATTTCAACATCTGGCACCTGGGCAATTTTCAGCAATGTGACCAAACAGGTTGCAACTACGGCAAAACAGAGGCATGTCATCATAGTATAGGAAACTTCTATTTCCACCAATGGCGAAAGTCTGTGGAGGGTGTTTCTTTCCACCAATACCCAATTCATCTGGCACAAACCGCACCCAGAACCTGCGCTTTCCATTAAAAGTCCCAAATTGATTCTTCAGCTTGCTACCTCCTTGAACATCATCAAAGTAGCGACAAAGAAACAGACGAATTTCCACATTAGTGACCCAAGGGTTGTACATATGTGCTGTCACCGGGATTCTTCTCTCCCTCTGTACACAGGCAACAAATCTCATGCCCACCAACTCTGGAGCAGCAGCCATATCAATAGTCTGTTGATAGCAGGTCTGTAAATGTTACTCATCGGTGAAAGCCACATTAAAAATCCCTCTTGAAGGGAAAGACTGAACACAATGCAAACTTGCTCTTGGCATCTTCAAAACACCCTCCAAAACAACCTGCTGGACATGAGCCAAACCAATCTTCTCTCGGAAATCCTCAGAAATCAACACCCGAAGTGTATGGGGAACGTTTGGCACATTGGTAGCCATAATTGTCCTATTGCCTCTTTAGGCTGGATTTCAGAGCGCCCCCCCAAAAGCAGCATGTGGCTGAAGTCCAGGGACGATGCCACAAGGCCAAGGGGATGGCCCTACTACCCAGTAGCCACCCCCCCAATAGCAGCAGGAGCCCAAACCCCGAAGGGAAAGGACCCCAGGCCGAAGGAGCAGGTCTCCAGGCAGCAAATCTTTTAACCAAGACCAAGCACAGAAAACTGCACTTGATCCCAGCCAAAGGCCCGAGAAGCGACCTCAGACGTATGTTTCGGCCTATTGTGGGCCTCGTCAGTGAGGTGCAGCCATATCCCTCTAGGCACACTGAGCAACGGATCCATGTCTGGATTCCCGCATCACACTTAGGGAGACTTCCCTAAGTGTCATAATTTGCATAAATAAAAAGAGAGAAACGATCAACCTTTTTTGCATAACCAACACAGTTATATTAATATTTGTTTTACCTCTGTGATTACCTTGTATCTAAGCCTCTGCAGACTGCCTCCTTATGTCAGTGCTTTTGACAGACATGCAGTTTAGCCAATCAGTTCAGACTCATAAATAACTCCACATGAGTGAGCACAATTTTATCTATATGACACACATGAACTTGCACTGTCTAACTGTGAAAACTTTCAAAATGCTCTGAGCTAAGAGGCGGTTTTCAATGGTTTAGAAATCAGTTTGAGCCTACCTAGGTTTAGCCTTTCAAAAATACCAAGAAGGGAACAAAGCAAATTTGATGATAAAAATAAATTGGAAAATGTCATGCCCTGATCGGAACAGCCAATAGAATGCGAGCTCAATCTGATTGGCTGATCGGATCAGCCAATCGGATTGAACTTGATTCTGATTGGCTGATTCCACCAGCCAATCAGAATTTTCCTACCTTAATTCCGATTGGCTGATAGAATCCTATCAGCCAATCGGAATTTGAGGGACGCCATCTTGGATGACGTCATTTAAAGGAACCGTCATTCAGCTAGTAGGCGTCACTTGAAGAGGTTGGATCCGCATCGGCTGGGAAGAAGATGGCTCCGCTCCGCTCCGGAACAAAGAAGATTGAAGATGCGGCTTGATAGAAGACTTCATCCCAATGATGGACTTCCGACTTCAGCCCGATGATGGATTTCTTCAGCCGCCGCTTGGATCCAGACTTCAGCCCGAGGATGGACGTCACTCTTCAGCCCCCCGCTTGGGCTTGGATCAAGACTTCGGACCCTCTTCTGGACAGATCGGGACCCGGTGAGGTGAAGACAAGGTAGGGAGATCTTCAGGGGCTTAGTGTTAGGTTTATTTAAGGGGGGTTTGGGTTAGATTAGGGGTATGTGGGTGGTGGGTTGAAATGTTGGGGGGGGGGTATTGTATGGTTTTTTTACAGGCAAAAGAGCTGAATTCTTTAGGTCATGCCCCACAAATGGCCCTTTTCAGGGCTGGTAAGGTAAAAGAGCTTTGAACTTTTTTAATTTAGAATAGGGTAGGGCATTTTTTTATTTTGGGGGGCTTTGTTATTTTATTAGGGGGCTTAGAGTAGGTGTAATTAGTTTAAAATTGTTGTAATATTTTTCTAAAGTTTGTAAATATTTTTTTATTTTTTGTAAGTTAGTTCTTTTTTATTTTTTGTACTTTAGTTAGTTTATTTAATTGTATTTATTTGTAGGTATTTTATTTAATTAATTTATTGATAGTGTAGTGTTAGGTTTAATTGTAGATAATTGTAGGGATTTTATTTAATTAATTTATTGATAGTGAAGTGTTAGGTTTAATTGTAGATAATCGTAGGTATTGTATTTAATTAATTTATTGATAGCGTAGTGTTAGGTTTAATTGTAATTTAGGTTAGGATTTATTTTACAGGTAATTTTGTAATTATTTTAACTATTTTAGCTATTAAATAGTTCTTAACTATTTAATAGCTATTGTACCTGGTTAAAATAAATACAAAGTTGCCTGTAAAATAAATATTAATCCTAAAATAGCTATAATATAATTATAATTTATATTGTGGCTAAATTAGGGTTTATTTTACAGATAAGTATTTAGCTTTAAATAGGAATAATTTATTTAATAAGATTTATTTTATTTTGTTAGATTTAAATTATATTTAATTTAGGGGGGGTGTTAGGGTTAGGGTTAGACTTAGCTTTAGGGGTTAAAGTCGTGCATGAGCATGTCAAGTCAGGACTTTTTGTAACTGGTAATGGTAGCTCTATGGAAAGTGCGGTAGTGCAAAATTGTTAGCGTTATTTATGCATCGGGTTTAGCGCACAACTTGTAATCTAGGTCAATGTGTTCTACTGTGTATTTACTGTAAATGTTTTACACACTATATTTTTCACATAGTAGAAAATATTCTTGGTATATTTAAATATATATTTCTATATATAGCTGTATATATATGTATCTGTAAATATCAATATAGATATATAGGTATAGATATATATATAAAAAATAATTGAATATATATAGAGATTTATATTTAAAGGGACAGTCAAGTCCAAAAAAACTTTCATGATTCAAATAGGTCATGTCATTTTAATCAACTTTTCAATTTACTTTTATCACCAACTTTGCTTTGTTCTCTTAGGGGTTTGCTTGACAGAGAACCCCTAAGGTTTGAATCCAAGTCCAGTAGTGATGATTATCTAAAACAGTCAAGCGCACAAAAGCACTTCTCATAGTGCAATACATTTTAATACAATTAAAAGTTCACAAAAGATAAATATCCCATACAAATGGGTACTCACAAAGAGCCCTCAATCAAATGAGGTAAGATGCAGGCACAGGTGTATAAGTTAAAGATGCAACTCCTTCTGGCTTGTTATAATCCAAAACTCCTGTCCCTCAGGCTTGCAACAAATATTGTTGTCACTACTGAATAGCTAAACCTAGGAGGTTCATATGCTAATTTCTTAGACCTTGAAGACCGCCTCTAATCTAAATGCATTTTAACAGTTTTTCAACACTAGAGGGCTTAGTTCATGTGTTTCATATAGATAACATTGAGCTCATGCACGTGAATCTACCAAGGAGTGAGCACTGATTGGCTAAAATGCAAGTCTGTCAAAAGAACTGAAATAAGGGGGCAGTCTGCAGAGGTAAAATGTGTATTAGTATAACTGTGTTGGTTATGCAAAACTAGGGAATGGGTAATTAAGGGATTATCTATCTTTTAAAACAACAAAAATTCTGGTGTTGACTGTCCCTTTAAAAATAAAATTTATTTCTATGTGAAGAACATTGGAATGTAACATATTCATAACTACATTCTGGTTTAGCACTGAAGTTCTGGGTTAGCAAGCAAGCAATACGTTTTAGTTTTTTTTAATGTTGCACTCCATTAAAGTCTATGGAGAGAAGGAGTTAGCGAGGTCACAATTTACGAAGTCCTGATGTTAGGGCACATCGGGTTTCACATGCGCACAAACATTTCACTTTCAACTTGTAATAGTCGCGCCAACCCGTCTGCATTAAAAGTTTACTTCCAGGGCTGTTTGAGCGCAAACAAAAGCGCTAAATAGCATGCACCTGTAATCTCACCCAACTGGGAGACGATATTGGAAAGATTGTGATACATAAATATTACATACTGGTTTATTAATTTTTACCACAAATGAAAGTAATTGTAGAGTTCATTTTAACGACAGGAGCATGACAAATATGATGGTGAGGCATTTTCTTTGTTCTCTTGGTATCTTTATTTGAAAAAAGCAGGCTTGTTAAAGTGATGGTAAATTTCAGACTATAAAAATGTTGCAATAAAACATATATTAGTTTGCAAGTAACACCACATCATTTTTTTAAAAAAATTGTATATATATTTTATAATAAACGGTTTATAATCCTAATTGGTATTGTCTGTTCCTCTGCCCCCTTCATTTCCTCTTTTGGCTGGGCTGTGAAGTATAGAGCAGTCACATCCACTCTCTACATAGGCTTTTTATAGGCTTTAAAGGGGCAGGACTTCAAGATTGTCAACTGACACTCATGTTGATTGGACATTCACTGGAATTGTCATAAAAAAAAAAAAGAGTTCATCCATGTGGGCCGGCATAACATTGCAATAGAAGCATTACTATATGCACTAATTTAACCCTTTCACAGATGGATTTAAAAAAAAAAGGTGCACATATACTTTTTTAATGGCAAAGATTACATTTCTGGACTTTGATTATTTAAAGTTTACCATCACTTTAATATCATAGGGATTTATAAGAAACTAAGTTGTTTTTTAAATCTTTGTGATCATTTGTGCATTTTTAGTGCAGACCTTATATATCATATATTAGTTGAGGTTACTTCAGGAGTTAATAAGTCTCAGCTCCATTTTTGTTTTCCTGAAAGGTTGTGGATGGCTGTGCTAACACCAAGCAGTGTAGCTCATAGACAATGGATTGAAGAGTATTGAACGGTGTGCAATACACAGATGTATATTATAACTACTACAAAGTGTTTAAAGTCCCTTTAAAGGGTTTAATATAGCTGTGCACTTCTCTTGAGAGTGACAATTAAATGAGATTAAACGAACAAGGATAACCACCCAGCAGATGTTTTAGAAATCATAATGGCAATCAAGATTATATAGGAAAATACACAAACATTGTGGGACATTCAAATATTATGTCACACCATATGCTTAAAGTCATTCTGTGTCAATACAAAGATAAATCTTTGTTTTAAGACATAAAAAACATGACCATATGATTCTCAGCTAGACAGTGTTTCCTTAATTCTAGAAAATAAAAATAAATCTCCCTCTACTAATCTAGATAAAACTTGTTTAGATTTTATTGCTTAACAAAGCTGTGCTTAATTGATTAATTGTCACAAGATAGATTTGGATGGATTCCTGCAAACTCACATACTTTATTCACTTATATGAAATGAAGTAAAGATTGAATAAGCATATTACTTAATACACGCTGATTCACCAAAACACATCTCAATCAATTCCTTCTACCTCTCACCTGCGCAGACACAGGTTTTCCATTACTGAGGTTGTGCTCTTTCAGCAGCTGCCAGCAAAAAATATTGACTTGTAGCTTTTCCTGCCAAACTGTTTCTACAATACAAACTCCTGCACGCATATACATATACATCAGAGCAGTTTATAGAGAATCTTGCTCCCAGGGCAAAAATCCAAAATGTACCCCCCTCCCAAGTTCGAAAGTGCAACCTTTACCATCCTGGGCCGTCGCAAAGGGAGGAGGTTGAAAAATTGAATGTTTAAAGTTGCAATTAAAGGGACATTAAACACTTTGAGATGGTAATATAAAATGAAAAATTGTATATATAAAACAACTCTGCAATATACTTTCATTATTTATTTTGTCCTCTTTGCCTGTAAATTGTGAGCTTTTCAGTTCCTGTTAGAAATGGACAGAACACTGTTAAATCCAGCACAACTATTGGCTGCACACTCTAATGACCTATGTATAACTGTCCCTAATTGGCCACAGCAGAGAAGGTAACACAAGTTACAACATGGCAGCTCCCAGTGTTTTATAGACACTAAAACTTTACACTTATTGTGTCACTTTTTAAACAACTAATGAAACTTTAAAAAAATACATCTACATGTTACTCATGGGCTAATCTTTTCTTTGAATGCATCATTCTATCTAGCATTTATTTAGTGTTTAATGTCCCTTTAACTCATTTTAAAATGATTAAAACTAATTGCAAACAGTTTTTGGCTTGTAGCTGCACATCATGCACAAGGGACTCTATAAGTAGTGAGGTCCAACACCAATAATCAGCAGGGAGTATTATTCCATGGGTTCCCATGAAGCCTCTGGTTCCCTCAAAAGTGCCCCACTGTTAACACACATAATTATAGTATATCCACATGTACACATAGTCACTCTCACATACATAGATAAACAGTCCAATGTGATCCAGCACCAGGGTATCATCTGTAAGCTGTGCAAGCTATCAGGGACCAGCACCACAGTTCCAAAGTCTAATAGTATCAAAAAGCAAATAGCTTTTTAAGGATATGAATCCGAAATGTTGTCTTTCTGTGTTGGCTCAATAAATTCTTTGCTTTTTTTACTGGTGGTGCTGCTATCTGCTTTTTGACACATACATAGATAAACAGTCACACATAGATACACAGGCACTCACACATAGACAAACTTGCACACACACACACACACACACACATATATATATATATATATATATATATATATATCCTGTATATCTATATGTTGTGGGTAAAGTCAAATATTGGGTAATCCTAGGATTACCTGGGTAAAACGGACATTTACCCAAGCAGCTGTGGGTAAGCCCGATGTATGATCATAAATCCCCTCAGAGTGCGAAGTCATCACATCAAACATATATATGATGCACTGTAATTCCCCCCGTCTTCATTATCTTTTTTGTCTCCGCCTGGAAGGTTCAAGGAGGCAAAAGAAATAATGTAGATGGGGGAATTACAGTACATCAGGCTTTACCCAACGCCACTTAATTAATGTCCGTTTTACCTGGGTAATCCTAAAATTACCGGATTTCTTACTTTACCTGTAACATATATCTATGTAATATGTATTTGTGTATAGACAGACAGACCAAACATGTTTGTATCGAAATATGAAATTCTATAAGGAAGGAAGCTAACATGAATAGATATTTAGTGCAGGATAGTGCAGAAGGGGTAGATCACAATCTATCGGCTATTAGCTACCAAAATTAGTTTAGCTTTATAGCCAAATTGGGAGCCAGGTTTTTCTCGAGTGATCACAAGGGTATACTGTAAATTATGTTAAAAACACGCTGCCGTGAACACATATGAACAGAAAAGTTCCCCAACAGGACTTTTTATGTATTAAGTACCTATTTTTAAAATAGAAACTGGGTCGTCTCCCTAAATTGGCACATGCAATTGCCCATTCACACCTCTAAAGTTTACAGGATAGTTGTTTTCATGTAACCCCGCTGTTTCCTCTACAAGTAAAATAATCATTTGCATGTATGACGTTAACCTATTGTCATCGCAATAAATCCTCAAAACTTGTTATCTATATCAATACGTATCTTGGCAGGATGGACAGACTTCTATAGTCACTAAAGGACAATAACATCTACAAACGGCGAGGTATCATATTTCATTTTTAATAATTGTTTGTAAATCACACTCGTTCTGTCGTGTTTGTTACTCACAGTACTGGCGTTTTGGAAGGAAATTGCTTAGTCACAACTTTCATATTTTACTATTACTATCTGTTTACATCCACACCACTGCTTACCCATCTAAATGCATCTTTTATTTTGTTAGGATAGACAGACTGTTTTCTAACTCTAGATTGCGTAAAACAAGATTTATTTATATTCGGCTAGATTATGAGTTGTGCGTTAGGGTAAAAAAGCAGCGTTAAGGGGTCCTAACGCTGCTTTTTTACGTCCGCTGGTATTACGAGTCTTGAAGGTTTAGGGTCACCACACACTTCTTTGGCCTTACCGAAAAACGACTTACATAAAATTCGTAAAGTCTTTTTTCTATGGGACTTCCATAGCGCTGATATTACGAGTCTGTCCTGGGAGGCCAGAAAGTGAGCGGTACACCCTACAACGTCAAGAGTCCTAACACATTTAAAAGTCAGTAGTTAAGAGTTTTATGGTACAACGCCGAAACATAAAACTCATAACTAAAGTGCTAAAAAGTACACTAACACCCATAAACTACCTATTAACCCCTAAACCGAGGCCCTCCCGCATCGCAAATACTAACATCGCCGCCACTATAATAAACATATTAACCCCTAAACCGCCACACTCCCGCCTCGCAAACATTAGTTAAATAGAATTAACCCCTAATCTGCTGCCACCTACCTACATTTATTAACCCCTAAATCTGCCTCCCCCAACGTCGCTGCCACTATATTAAAGTTATTAACCCCTAAACCTAAGTCTAACCCTAAACCTAACACCCCCTAACTTAAATATAATTTAAATAAATCTAAATAAATATTCCTATAATTAACCCCTTAAGGACCAAGGCCATTTTTCATTTTCTTTTCCTTTAGAAACAGGGCTATTTTTACATTTCTGCAGTGTTTGTGTTTAGCTGTAATTTTCCTCTTACTCATTTACTGAAACCACACATATTATATACAGTTTTCTCGCCACTAAATGGACTTTCTAAAGATACCATTATTTTCATCATATATTATAATTTATTATTAAAAATATTATAAAATATGAGGAAAAAATGGAAAAAAACACACTTTTTCTAACTTTGACCCCCAAAATTTGTTACACATCTACAACCACCAAAAAAAACCCATGCTAAATAGTTTCTAAATTTTGTCCTGAGTTTAGAAATATCCAATGTTAACATGTTCTTTGCTTTTTTTTGCAAGTTATAGGGAAATAAATACAAGAAGCACTTTGCTATTTCAAAACCACTTTTTTTTCAAAATGAGCGCTAGTTACATTGGAACCCTGATATCTGTCAGGAATACCTGAATATCCCTTGACATGTATATTTTTTTTTAGAAGATATCCCAAAGTATTGATCTAGGCCCATTTTGGTATATTTCATGCCACCATTTCACCGCCAAATGTGATCAAATAAAAAAAATTGTTCACTTTTTCACAAACTTTAGGTTTCTCACGGAAATTATTTACAAACAACTTATGCAATTATGGCATAAATGGTTGTAAATGCTTCTCTGGGATCCCCTTTGTTCAGAATAACAGACTTATTTGGCTTTGGCGTTGCTTTTTGGTAATTAGAAGGCTGCTAAATGCTGCTGCGCATCACACGTGTATTATGGCTAGCAGTGAAGGGGTTAATTAGGTAGTTTGTAGGGAGCTTGCAGGGTTAATTTTAGCTTTAGCCTCCCACCTGACACATCAGACCCCCTGATCCCTCCCAAACAGCTCCCTTCCCTCCACCATCCCCAAAATTGTCCCCGCCATCTTAAGTACTGGCAGATCTTTTTTTTTTTTTTTAATTTTTATTCCTTTTTTTTTTTTTTAATTTGTACACCAACTTTTTCTGTAGTGTAGCGGTTCCCACCCACTCCCTCCCCGTGCACGTGCCTGCCCCCCGTGCACACGCGTGCGTTCGTGCGTGCCCCCGGACATCCCCGCCCACGATCCCGCCCCCCTCCACATCACCGATCTTCATCGATTGCCGCCACCCGCCTCCCACACAGGCTCCCACCCACCAACGATACCGGCCATCGATGTCCAGTGCAGAGAGGGCCACAGAGTGGCTCTCTCTGCATCGGATGGCCAAGGGGTGTTATTGCAGGATGCCTCGATATCGAGGCATCACTGCAATAACCGGAAAGCGGCTGGAAGCGAGCAGGATCGCTTCCAGCCGCTTTAAACCCCTAATGTCGTACAGGGTACGTCGCTGGTCTTTTAAGACCAGGTTGTGTGCGACGTACCCTGTACGACATGCGTCGTTAAGGGGTTAACTAAATTATTCCTATTTAAAGCTAAATACTTACCTGTAAAATAAACCCTAAGGCCTAGATTTGGAGTTTGGCGTTAGCCGTGAAAACCAGCGTTAGAGGCTCCTAACGCTGGTTTTAGGCTAACTCCGGTATTTGGAGTCACTCAAAAAAGGGTCTAACGCTCACTTTTCAGTCGCGACTTTTCCATACCGCAGATCCCCTTACGTCATTTGCGTATCCTATCTTTTCAATGGGATCTTTCTAACTCCGGGGTATTTAGAGTCGTGTCTGAAGTGAGCGTTAGAAATCTAACGACAAAACTCCAGCCGCAGAAAAAAGTCAGTAGTTAAGAGCTTTCTGGGCTAACGCCGGTTCATAAAGCTCTTAACTACTGTACTCTAAAGTACACTAACACCCATAAACTACCTATGTACCCCTAAACCGAGGTCCCCCCACATCGCTGCCACTCGATTAATTTTTTTTAACCCCTAATCTGCCGACCGCCACCTACGTTATACTTATGTACCCCTAATCTGCTGCCCCTAACACCACCGACCCCTGTATTATATTTATTAACCCCTAATCTGCCCCCCACAACGTCGCCACCAACTACCTACAATAATTAACCCCTAATCTGCCGACCGCAAAGCGCCGCCACCTACATTATAGCTATGTACCCCTAATCTGCTGCCCCTAACACCGCCAACCCCTATATTATATTTATTAACCCCTAATCTGCCCCCCACAACGTCGCCTCCACCTGCCTACACTTATTAACCCCAAATCTGCCGACCGGACCGCACCGCTACTATAATAAAGTTATTAACCCCTAATCCGCATCACTAACCCTATAATAAATAGTATTAACCCCTAATCTGCCCTCCCTAACATCGCCGACACCTAACTTCAAACATTAACCCCTAATCTGCCGACCGGAGCACACCGCTATTCTAATAAATGTATTAACCCCTAAAGCTAAGTCTAACCCTAACACTAACACCCCCCTAAATTAAATATAATTTTAATCTAACGAAATTAATTAACTCTTATTAAATAAATTATTCCTATTTAAAACTAAATACTTACCTGTAAAATAAATCCTAATATAGCTACAATATAAATTATAATTACATTGTAGCTATTTTAGGATTAATATTTATTTTACAGGCAACTTTGTAATTATTTTAACCATGTACAATAGCTATTAAATAGATAAGAACTATTTAATAGTTACCTAGTTAAAATAATTACAAAATTACCTGTAAAATAAATCCTAACCTAAGTTACAATTAAATCTAACACTATACTATCATTAAATTAATTAAATAAAATACCTACAATTACCTACAATTAAACCTAACACTACACTATCAATAAATTAATTAAATACAATATGTACAAATAACTACAATGAAATAAACTAACTAAAGTACAAAAAATAAAAAAGAACTAAGTTACAAAAAATAAAAAAATATTTACAAACATATGAAAAATATTACAAAAATGTTAAACTAATTACACCTACTTTAAGCCCCCTAATAAAATAACAAAGACCCCCAAAATAAAAAATGCCCTACCCTATTCTAAATTACTAAAGTTCAAAGCTCTTTTACCTTACCAGCCCTGAACAGGGCACTTTGCGGGGCATGCCCCAAGAAGTTCAGCTCTTTTTCCTGTAAAAAAACCATACAATACCCCCCCCCAACATTACAACCCACCACCCACATACCCCTAATCTAACCCAACCCCCCCTTAAATAAACCTAACACTAAGCCCCTGAAGATCATCCTACCTTGTCTTCACCTCACCAGGTATCACCGATCCGTCCTGGCTCCAAAATCTTCATCCAACCCAAGCGGGGGCTGGCGATCCATCATCCGGTGGCTGAAGAGGTCCAGAAGAGGCTCCAAAGTCTTCATCCTATCCAGGAAGAAGAGTAGATCCGGACCGGCAACCATCATCTTCCAAGCGGCATCTTCTATCTTCATCCGATGAGGACCGGCTCCATCCTGAAGACCTCCGACGCGGACCCATCTTCATCCGGCGACGTCCAACTGAAGAATGACGGTTCCTTTAAGGGACGTCATCCAAGATGGCGTCCCTCGAATTCCGAAACGCTGATAGGATCTTATCAGCCAATCGGAATTAAGGTAGGAAAATTCTGAATGGCTGATGGAATCAGCCAATCAGAATCAAGTTCAATCCGATTGGCTGATCCGATCAGCCAATCAGATTGAGCTCGCATTCTATTGGCTGTTCCGATCAGCCAATAGAATGCGAGCTCAATCTGATTGGCTGATCGGATCAGCCAGTCGGATTGAATTTGATTCTGCTTGGCTGATTCCATCAGCATATCAGAATTTTCCTACCTTAATTCCGATTGGCTGATAGAATCCTATCAGCCAATCGGAATTTGAGGGACGCCATCTTGGATGACGTCCCTTAAAGGAACCTTCATTCAGCTAGTAGTCGTCGGGAGAAGAGGATGTTCCGCATCGGATGGAAGATGATGGCTCCCGAAGAAAGAAGATTGAAGATGCCGTTGATAGAAGACTTCATCCGGATCATGGACCTCTTCAGCTCCCGCTTGGATGAAGACTTCATCTGGATCATGGACCTCTTCAGCTCCCGCTTGGATGAAGACTTCAGCCGGATCATGTACCTCTTCAGCCCCCCGCTTGGGCTTGGATCAGGACATCAGAGGAGCTCTTCAGGACGGATCGGTGAACCTGGTATGGTGAAGATAAGGTAGGAAGATCTTCAGGGGCTTAGTGTTAGGTTTATTTAAGGGGGGTTTGGGTTAGATTAGGGGGTGGTGGGTTGTAATGTTGGGGGGGTATTGTATGTTTTTTTTACAGGCAAAAGAGCTGAACTTCTTGGGGCATGCCCCGCAAAGGGCCCTGTTCAGGGCTGGTAAGGTAAAAGAGCTTTGAACTTTAGTAATTTAGAATAGGGTAGGGCATTTTGTTATTTTGGGGGTCTTTGTTATTTTATTAGGGGGCTTAGAGTAGGTGTAATTAGTTTAAAATTGTTGTAATATTTTTCTTATGTTTGTAGATATTTTTGTATTTTTTGTAACTTAGTTCTTTTTTATTTTTTGTACTTTAGTTTATTTCATTGTAGTTATTTGTAGATATTGTATTTAATTAATTTATTGATAGTGTAGTGTTAGGTTTAATTGTAGGTAATTGTAGGTATTTTATTTAATTAATTTAATGATAGTATAGTGTTAGGTTTAATTGTAACTTAGGTTAGGATTTATTTTACAGGTAATATTGTAATTATTTTAACTAGGTAACTATTAAATAGTTCTTAACTATTTAATAGCTATTGTACCTGGTTAAAATAAATACAAAGTTACCTGTAAAATAAATATTAATCCTAAAATAGCTATAATATAATTATAATTTATCTTGTAGCTATATTAGGATTTATTTTACAGGTAAGTATTTAGCTTTAAATAGGAATAATTTATTTAATAAGAGTTAATTAATTTTGTTAGATTAAAATTATATTTAATTTAGGGGGGTGTTAGTGTTAGGGTTAGACTTAGCTTTAGGGGTTAATACATTTATTAGAATAGCGGTGAGCTCCGGTCGGCAGATTAGGGGTTAATAATTGAAGTTAGGTGTCGGCGATGTTAGGGAGGGCAGATTAGGGGTTAATACTATTTATTATAGGGTTAGTGAGGCGGATTAGGGGTTAATAACTTTATTATAGTAGCGCTCAGGTCCGGTCGGCAGATTAGGGGTTAATAAGTGTAGGCAGGTGGAGGCGACGTTGTGGGGAGCAGATTAGGGGTTAATAAATATAATATAGGGGTCGGCGGTGTTAGGCGCAGCAGATTAGGGGTACATAGGGATAATGTAAGTAGCGGCGGTTTACGGAGCGGCAGATTAGGGGTTAAAAAATATGCAGGGGTCAGCGATAGCGAGGGCGGCAGAATAGGGGTTAATAAGTGTAAGGTTAGGGGTGTTTAGACTCGGGGTACATGTTAGGGTGTTAGGTGCAGACGTAGGAAGTGTTTACGCATAGCAAACAATGGGGCTGCGTTAAGAGCTGAACGCGGCTTTTTTGCAGGTGTTAGGTTTTTTTTAAGCTCAAACAGCCCCATTGTTTCCTATGGGGGAATCGTGCACGAGCACGTTTTTGAGGCTGGCCGCGTCCGTAAGCAACTCTGGTATCGAGAGTTGAAGTTGCGTTAAAAATGCTCTACACTCCTTTTTTGGAGCCTAACGCAGCCTTTATGTGGACTCTCAATACCAGAGTTATTTTTATGGTGCGGGCCAGAAAAAAGCCGGCGTTAGCTACGCGGGTCTTTACCGACAAAACTCTAAATCTAGCCGTAAGATAGCTACAATATAACTAATAGTTACATTGTAGCTAGCTTAGGATTTATTTTTATTTTACAGGCAAATTTGTATTTATTTTAACTAGGTAGAATAGTTATTAAATAGTTATTAACTGGTGGGTTTTACTGTTGGGGGGGTTGTTTGTATTTTCTTTTACAGGTAAAAGAGCTGATTACTTTGGGCAATGCCCTGCAAAAGGCCCTTTTAAGGGCTATTGGTAGTTTAGTTTAGGCTAGGGTTTTTTTTTTTAATTTTGGGGGGGGGTTATTTTAATAGGGCTATTAGATTAGGTGTAATTAGTTTAAATTTCTGTAATTTGTTTATTATTTTCTGTAATTTAGTGTTTCTTTTTTTTGTACTTTAGCTAATTTAATTTAATTTAGGTAATTGTATTTAATTTAGTTAATTTATTTAATTATAGTGTAGTGTTAGGTGTTAGTTTAACTTAGGTTAGGTTTTATTTTACAGGTAAATTTGTATTTATTTTAGCTAGGAAGTTATTAAATAGTTAATAACTATTTAACAACTATTCTACCTAGTTAAAATAAATACAAACTTGCCTGTAAAATAAAAATAAATCCTAAGCTAGCTACAATGTAACTATTAGTTATATTGTAGTTATTTTAGGGTGTATTTAGTATTAAATAGGAATAATTTAGTTAATGATAGGAATATTTATTTAAATTATATTTAAGTTAGGGGGTGTTAGGTTTAGGGTTAGACTTAGGTTTAGGGGTTAATAACTTTAATATAGTGGCAGCGACGTTGGGGGAGGCAGATTTAGGGGTTAATAAATGTAGGTAGGTGGCGGCGATGTTAGAGACGGCAGATTAGGGGTTAATACTATTTAGGGGTTAATATGTTTATTATAGTGGTGGCAACGTTGGGGGCGGCAGATTAGGGGTTAATAAGTGTAGGTAGGTGGTGGCGACATTGGGGGTGGCAGATTAGGGGTTAGTAGGTGGCGGCGATGTTGGGGGCAGCAGATTAGGGGTTCATAAGTATAATGTAGGTGGCGGCGGTGTCCGGAGCGGCAGATTAGGGGTTAATAATATAATGTAGGTGTCGGCGATGTCGGGGGTGGCAGATTAGGGGTTAATAAGTGTAAGATTAGGGGTGTTTAGACTCATGGCTCAGGGTTCATGTTAGGATGTTAGGTGTAGACATAACTTTTATTTCCCCATAGGAATCAATGGGGCTGCATTAGGGAGTTTTACGCTGCTTTTTTGCAGGTGTTAGACTTTTTTTCAGCGGCTCTCCCCGTTGATTCCTATGGGTTAATCGCGCACGAGCACGTTACACCAGCTCACTGCTGACTTAAGCAGCGCTGGTATTGGAGAGCAGTAAGGAGCAACATTTTGCTCAACGCTCACTTCTTGTATTTTAACAACGAGTTTCTGAAAAATATAATAAGCACTGTAGGTAAGTGAGCGGTGAGAGAAAACTGCTCGTTAGCACCGCATAGCCTCTAACGCAAAATTCGTAATCTAGCCGATTGTTTGTTAAAGGCCCGTTTCCATGAAATATAAACAAAATGGCAACTACAAGTTAATGAGTTTGGACTTGCATGGAGGAGCGTCCCCTCTAGAAAGATGTTTACAAATGTGCAATCTCATTTAAATTGTCTTTTAAGAAGATACAAAGGGGTAGATTTATTATGGTGCGAGTGGACATGATACGATGTAGCGTATCATGTCCACTTCACATCGATAAATGCCGACAGCATACGCTGTGTATGCTGTCGGCATTTATCAATGCACCAGCAGTTCTTGTGAACTGCTGGTGCAATGCCGCCCCCTGCACATTCGCGGCAAATTGTCCGTAAGCAGGGGATGTCAATCAGCCTGATCATATTCCATCGGGTTGATTTCTGTCTGTGGCCTCAGAGCAGGCGGACAAGTTATGGAGCAGCGGTCTTAATTCCGCTGCTTCATAACTACTGTTTCCAGTGAGCCTGAAAGCTCGCGCAGAAACAGGGGCATCAAGCTTCATACGGAGCTTGATAAATTGGCCCCAAAGGGGCAAGTTAAAATATTGTAAAATATATTTTAAGTGTTTTGCATAGAAACTCGTATGCACCATTTTATTTACAGATCACACCAAAATGGAAGCATTGTTTGTAACACTCCTCATGAAATTTGTGAAGTGGCCATAAAGCGATAGAAAAAGAGTGGACAGTCTGCCATCTTAACAATCTAACAAATGGAATGTTACAAGTTGTGGTCTGGAATCTTTATAAACTCCTCTTTGGAGTATCTCTAGGGCTCTCGTGCCCAAAAATATATCTGTGCAAAGCCTAATTAGAAACATTTCCTTGCTGGAAGAGGTCATTTTTCCTCTACAATCAATAACAGAGCTTTCTTTGTAGGATGACCTGCAGGATCATCACTACGCTGTGAATCTATTACAGGGTTTTGAGAGAAAAAAAGTATCCCTTTCTCTTTAAAGGGAGATTCCAGCCAAAATTGGAATCCACATGGATGCATTTCAGTTTTTTAACAGAAGCATTTTTGTAATATACATGTTTTAGAAAAATGCTTCTAATAAAAAGTATAGTTGTTTCAAAAGTGTATTTAAGTATTCAGCGTGCACCAGCATTTTAAACACAGTACTTGCTTAGAGAGCCTAAGTTGATTGTGTCATCTGGTAATAACTCAAATTGTTAATTGCTGACATAATACAAACCCCACTAGTGTGCTGAGCAGCTGCAGTATTTAAAATGCTGAGGCAGTGACAATATCTAGCTATGCTTCATATGCACGTGCAGAGAAAAATACTAACGCTAAAACAGTGAATACTTTTACTAGAAGCATTTTTGCCAATACATGTATTTTGTAAATATGTTTCTAATCAAATATGTAATTTATCTATGTGCATGGTTTTCTGACACAATTCAACGTTTCCTTGTTTTCTACATCATGTGAAAGCCATCAGCCAGTCACATGCTCAGATAAATGTTTACTATCCTGCAAACTCTTGTGCATGCTTAGTAGGAACTGGGCCTCAAAAAGTGCGAGCATAAGAAGAATATGATAATGGATGTAGATTTAGAGCATGCAATTTTATACAAATTTCTAATATACTTCCATTATATCTTTTTCTTCTTTCTCTTGGTATCTTTTGTTGAAAAGTAGATATGCTTGCTTTGGAGCCGGCCCATTTCTGGAGCACTATATGGCAGCATTTTTGCAAGAATGTTATCCTTTTGCAAGAGCACTTCCTGCCATTTAGTTCTCCAGATGCCTACCTAGGTATCTCTTAAACAGAGGGGCCCATTTATCAAGCTCCGGATGAAGCTTGAGGGCCCGTGTTTCTGGCGAGCATGCAGGCTCGCCAGAAACACCAATTATGAAGCAGCGGTCTAAAGACCGTTGCTCCATAACCTGTCCGCCTGCTCTGAGGAGGCGGACAGACATTGCCGCAATTCAACCCGATCGAGTACAATCGGGTTGATTGACATCCCGCTGCTAACGGCCAATTGGCTGCAAATCTGCAGGCGGCAGCGTTGCACCAGCAGTTCACAAGAGAGAGGGGATGTGGACAGGGCCGGGCATGGCGTGGGTGGGGCCGGATGTGCCGTGAGAGATAGAGCGCTCTAAAGAGGGGGGATAGAGAGAGCAGAAGAAGGGGGATAAAGAGAGGGGAGAGACAGCAAAAGAGAGGGGGAGAGACAGCAAAAGAGAGGGGGGAGAGACAGCAAAAGAGGGGCATAGAGAGAGCAAAAGAGAGAGAGCAAAAGAGAGGTTGGAGACAGAGCAAAAAGAGGGGGAACAAGAGAGAGTAAAAGAGAGGAAGAGAGACAGCAAAAGAGAGAGGGGAGAGAGAGCAGAAGAGGGGGAGAGAGAGAACACAAAAGAGGGAGAGAGAGAGCACAAAAGAGGGGGAGAGAGAGCTCAAAAGAGAGGGGGGAGAGAGAGCATCAAAGAGGGGGGGAGAGAGAGCTCAAAAGAAAGGGGGGAGAGAGAGCTCAAAAGAGAGGGGGGAGAGAGAGCACAAAAGAGAAGGGGGAGAGAGAGAGTGCAAAAGAGAAGGGGGAGAGAGCGCAAAAGAGAAGGGTGAGGGAGCACAAAAGAGAGGGGGAGAGAGCGCTAAAGAAGGGGGTAGAGAGAGCAAAAGGGAGGTTGGAGAGCGCAAAAGAAGGGGGAGAGAGTGCAAAAGAGGGTGGAGAGAGAGCAAAAGAGGGGGATTGAGAGCAAAAGAGAGGGGGAGAGAGCGCAAAAGAGGGGGGAGAGAGCGCAAAAGAGAGGGGAAAGAGCGCAAAAGAGAAGGGGGAGAGAGCACAAAAGAGAGGGGGAGAGAGCACAAAAGAGAGGGGGAGAGAGCGCAAAAGAGAGGGGAGAGAGAGCAAAAGAGGGGGGAGAGAGCAAAAGAGGGGAGAGAGAGCAAAAGAGGGGGAGAGAGAGCAAAAGAGGGGGAGAGAGAGAGATCAAAAGAGGGGGGAGAGAGCAGAAGAGGGGCGGGGAAGAGAGAGAGCAAAAGAGAAGGGGGAGAGAGCACAAAAGAGAGGGGGAGAGAGAGAGCAAAAGAGAGGGGGAGAGAGCACAAAAGAGGGGGAGAGAGTGCAAAAGAGGGGGGAGAGAGTGCAAAAGAGGGGGGAGACTAGTCTGATATATATTTAAATATTTCTTTAAGAATAAATACAACATATTCAGCTATGTGCAGAACACTGGATTATGAAATATATAATATTATCTTCTTATGTTACGCTTTTAAATAACCACAATCATATTTGCACAACTTGTGGGTGTTTTTTGGTCAACTAACTTTTTCAGCTCCATTGAATATGGGGAACACGATTTTACGTTTGCGACTTCTCAAAGTCTATTTGTTACCGCAACTTTGCAAATGCAAGCGCAAACTACTGCTCCACTTGTAATTTAGTCCTAAATTCGAATTGTGTATAGTTTTCAAATTGAACAAAGAATTAAACAAAGTCCAAAAGTATGCAAAGTAACAACTAGTTTGTATTTATCTACTCATTTTCAATTGCTAATTTTTACTTAAAAGCATATAATAATAATATGTTTTTGTATTTTTAATGTTTAGGAAGGTGAATTAATTGTAAATGTAGAACCAAAGTTCAAAAAATAATTGCTCATTCACAAGGTGTGGGATAAAAAATAACTTTTGTCTTGTCTTGTTGATAGTTGATCACTTCAGCAAAACAAAGATAAAAAACTGGATTAGCATAGACTAGAGAAATAGCCTAGTGCTGAAATTGTTAATTATATATACAGTATCTCACAAAAGTGAGTACACCCCTCACATTTTTGTAAATATTTTATTATATCTTTTCATGTGACAACACTGAAAAAATGACACTTTGCTACAATGTAAACTAGTGAGTGTACAGCCTGTATAACAGTGTAAATTTGCTGTGCCCTCAACATAACTCAACACACAGCCATTAATGTCTAAAATGTTGGCAACAAAAGTGAGTACACCCCTAAGTAAAAATGTCAAAATTGGTCCCAATTAGCCATTTTCCCTCTGGGGTGTCATGTGACTCGTTAGTGTTTCAAGGTCTCAGGTGTGAATGGGGAGCTGGTGTGTTAAATTTGGTGTTATCACTCTCACACTCTCTCATACTGGTCACTGGAAGTTCAACATGGCACCTCATGGCAAAGAACTCTCTGAGGATCTTAAAAAAAAGAACTGTTGCTCTACATAAAGATGGCCTAGGCTATAAGAAGATTGCCAAGACCCTGAAACTAAGCTGCAGGACGGTGGGCAAGACCATAAAGCGGTTTCACAGGACAGGTTCCACTCAGAACAGGCCTCTGGGAAATAGAAATATGAGTGCTGCCAGCATTGCTGCAGAGGTTGAAGAGGTGGGGGTCAGCCTGTCAGTGCTCAGACCATACCATCAAATTGGTCTGCATGGCTGTCATCCCAGAAGGAAGCCTCTTCTAAAGATTATGCACAAGAAAGCCTGAATACAGTTTGCTGAAGACAAGCATACTAAGGACATGAATTAGTGGAACCATGTCTTGTGGTCCGATGAGACCAAGATAAACTTATTTGGTTCAGATGGTGTCAAGCCTGTGTGGCAGCAACCAGGTGAGGAGTACAAAGACAAGTTTGCCTTGCCTACAGTCAAGCATGGGGGTGGGAATGTCATGGTCTGGGCCTGCATGAGTGCTGCCGGCTCTGGGGAGATACAGTTCATTGAGGGAACCATGAATGCCAACATGTACTGTGACATACTGAAGCAGAGCATGATCCCCTCGCTTCGGAGACTGGGCCGCAGGGCAGTATTCCAACATGATAACGACCCCAAACACACCTCCAAGATGACCACAGCCTTGCTAAAGAAGCTGAGAGTAAAGGTGATAGATTGATCAAGCATGTCTCCAGACCTAAACCCTATCAAGTATCTGTGGGGCATCCTCAAACGGAAGGTGGCGGAGCGCAAGGTCTGCTCTGTGAATGTCATCATGGAGGAGTGGAAGAGGCTCAAGTGGCAACCTGTGAAGCTCTGGTGAGGGTTAAGGCAGTGCTGGAAAATAATGGTGGCCACACAAAATATTGACACTTTGGGCCTAACTTGGACATTTCCACTTAAGGGTGTACTCACTTTTGTTACCAACGGTTTAGACATTAATGGCTGTGTGTTGAGTTATTTTGAGGGGACAGCAAATTTACACTGTTATACATGCTGTACACTCACTACTTTACATTGTAGCAAAGTGTCATTTCTTCAGTGTTGTCACATGAAAAGATATAATAAAATATTTACAAAAATGTGAGGGGTGTACTCACTTTTGTGAGATACTGTATATAGGTGTGTGTCTATGTATTGAGCATAAATGTATTTTATCTTCTGCACATTGGTTTTAAGGTCTGCAGCAGCAGATTTCTGATGGCAACAGTGAACAATTAATGTAGATACAATGCAAATGTCACTGCCACAAAACGTCATTTGTGGCTCATATATGAAGTAACAGCTGTCACTATTAAAGGGACAGTCAACTCAAAAAATGTTATTGTTTAAAAAGATAGATAATCCCTTTATTATACATTCCCCAGTTTTGCACAATCAACACAGTTATATTAATATACGTTTAACCTCTGTGATTACCTTGTATCTAAGCCTCTTTTGACAGCACCCTGATCACATGACTTTTTATTATCTATTGACTTGCATTTAAGCTGTGTTGTGCAGAACACACGTGTGTGAGCACAATGTTATTAATATGGCCCACATGAACTAGCAGTCTCTTGTTGTGAAAAGCAAATAAAAAAACATGTGATTAAGAGGCTGTCTATAGTGGCTTAGAAACAGGCAGAAATTTAGAGGTGTGAAGGTTATAAATTAATATAACAATGTTGGTTGTGCAAAGCTGTGGAATGGGTAGTAAAGGCGTTATCTAACTTTTTAAACAATAACAATTTTAGCGGTATATTTATCAATGTGCGAGCAGACATAATACGATGTAGGGTATCATGTCCGCTGCACATCGATAAATGCCGACAGCATACGTTGTCGGAATTTATCATTGTACAAGCAGTTCTTGTGTACTGCTGGTGCAATGCTGGCCCCTGTAGATTTGCGGCCAATCGGCTGCTAGCAGGGGGTGTCAATCAACCCGATCGTATTTAATAAGGTTGATTTCTGTTCGCTGCCTCAGAGCAGGCGGGCAAGTTATGGAGCAGTGGTCTTTAGAAACAAAGGGCATCAAGCTTAATATGGAGATTGATAAATATACCCCTTAGTGTTGACTGTCCCTTTAAAGTGAATGTCAACTTTCATGAATTAATGTCCGTTTTTTTTTAAAAAATATTAAAAACAGGGGTACTTTTCTTCATGAAAGTTTACATTGCACCGGATTTTACAAATACCTTCTTCCCCTGAAACACTGGATCGCCGATCCCACGCCTGCAGCCCCTCTGTACTTCGTCAGCAATGATGAAATTGTCTCTCTCCAATCACGGCTTCCACCCCAGGAGCGTTCATCTGGTGAGGCTACGCCATGATTGGAGGAAGCCGGTTTCGTCATTGTTGTGTTAGTACAGCAGGAAGAAGCAGGTGGGGCGATTCGGCATTTCAGGAGAAGAAGGTAAGTATTTGTAAAATCCGGTGCAATGTAAGCTTTCATGAATGAAAGTGCTCCTGTTTTTAATAGTTTTTTTAAAAACCAGGCACTGTTTCATGAAAGTTGACATTCACTTTAACTGTACGTTATCAGCCATTTACAAAGGTAATATAATTATTTACAAGTCCCTGCCACAGACTGTAATCTAACCCTGTATCAGCAAAAAAGGGCAACAATTAGATTAGGCAATAAAGAGATTATATAATTTTATCAAATAAACAACTGCTGATTTAGGAAATATCCTCTACTATATATAAAATAAAGTCACGTTCGCATTGCACCTCACTTGTAATACCAGAGCACATTTGCATGCACTCGTATTACTAATTTGAGCACAAATATCTCTTTTGCAGAAGCGATATTTTGCGTTCAATTTTTAATCTGGCCCATAATAGCCACCTATTGCACATACATATAATGTCCATTGCCCAAGGTTCATAACACACCCCACAATTCTCCTTAAGAACCAACCATCTGGAGAAAACATTCAAAGTGTCATACATCTAACTGAAAGTGGAGTCCACACTCAGCTAGTGCCAGCTCTAGTGTAGGTACTTATGTTAAGCAGCTAACACGGTATGAGAACTAGCTCAGCAAAGCGGGTAAGTCACGCAGTGATGGGCAGCAGATTTTAAATATATATGTATATGACTATATATATATATATATATATATATATATATAAATATATATATATATAAAAAATATATATATATATATATATAATATATATATATATATATATATATATATATATATATATATACTGTACAGGTAGCCCACAGTTTACGCCGGGGTTAAGTTCCAGAAGGAATGGTTGTAAATCGAAACCATTGTAAATTAAAACCCAGTTTATAATATAAGTCAATGGGAAGTGAGGGAGTTATGTCAATTTTGAGAGGGGCCTGGAACCTTAGTAACCTATAATACATTATTTTTAAAGCTTTGAAATGAAGACTATAAATGCTAAACAACATTATAAACAGTATCAAATATTCACACAACACAGAATATACTTGCATTTTTCTGCAAACAAAGCAGTAAGGTCTCTGCATTGAAACAGTAGCATACACTCAGCTAGATTATGAGTTTTGCGTTATGGTGAAAAAGCAGCGTTATGGCTCTTTTTCACTATCGCTGGTATTACAGGTGTTGTAGGTATAGCTGTACCGCAAACACCTTTTCGGCCGTAACGCAACATAACTACCGCACCTTTCAAAAAGTCCTTTTTCAATGGGACTTCCGCAGCGCCGGGAATTACGAGTTTGCCTGTCCGCCCAAAAAGTGAGCGGTACAGCCCATAACTACAAGATCTGTACCGACACCTGAAAGTCAGTAGTTATGGGTTTCACGTTACAAAGCTGTACCATAAAACTCATAACTAAAGTGTTACAAAGTACACTAACACCCATAAACTACCTATTAACCCCTAAACCGAGGCCCTCCCACATCGCAAACACTAAAATAAAATGATTAACCCCTAATCTGCCACTCTGGATATCGCTGCCACTATAATAAACATATTAACCCCTAAACCGCCATACTCCCACATCGCAAACACTAGTTAAATATTATTAACCCCTAATCTGCTGTACCCAATGTCGTTGCCACCTACATACACTTATTAACCCCTAATCTGCTGTCCCTAACATCGCCGCAACCTACATTACTGTTATTAACCCCTAATCTGTTGCCCCCAAAATCGCCGCCAGCTAACTACTGTCATGTTAATTGTCCTAATTGTGATTTAGTACTGTTGCTTTAAGGCCTCACAGCTCAACCCTTTATAAGCTTACACTTCTTCTTAGCACATTGCTTGTTATTGATCCATTCACTACGGACTGCCTGTGAATCCTCCTACTATCAAGCCTTCCCACCTGATACTGAAGCGTCAGCACTCTTACGTGTCTCACTCACTTGTCAGCCACCCGGGTTCAGGAACGCCCACACATCTGATCTCGGAGTCGCGGTCAAACACGCTGGAGCGTGTAACAATCAGGTCAGACTACCGCTGCTGGATAAAACATAGTAAGTACTTACAGCGTTTACTTGTAGTTAAGATCTTTCCTTGCCTAGTCATATGTACATGCTGGCTACTGCAAACTTATATCGAATAACCAAATGTTCAGTCAGCTTTTGTCTGCTTGTGCACTTAGTCTCTGAAACGATAGCTGAAAGTAATTGCCTACAGATTGCTATACTTGAGATTTCATGACTGATGTGTTAAAACACTTTCCACTCTGCATAAGTGTTCTCCTATCAATTCTACCTTACTTTATCTGTATGTCAGATTTCTTATTTAAGCTGTGCTTGAATATTATTCTAACCTTGCCTGAAGTCAGAACTTACATATTGTTCTACTATTTCCTCATATCATATATATATATATACGTATATCTAGTGATCACTGATCCACAGCCTGCAGTTGTAGCAGTTCTAAGAACAACTGCTCAACAAGTCAGTGGTATATAAATTGTTACATTGTCACACCTTGCAGAAAGTATTTTGCAAAGTTGAAACTTTGTCATACAACCAATTACCTTGCAGAAAGTATTTTGCAAAGTTGAAACTTTGTCATACAACCAATTACCTTGCAGAAAGTATTTTGCAAAGTTGAAACTTTGTCATACAACCAATTACCTAGCAGAAAGTATTTTGCTAAGTTGATACTTTGTCATACAACCTTACATTACACTCATAGATAACCTGCACCATTGATCCTTTTGTTCATTTGACAGATTTTCATTACAACTACACTTATTATTTCTTTTAATAAATTTTTATTGAGGTTTACACAATAATAAAGGAAAAGAGAAGAAGATCAAGGTCAAAATACAGATAAAAAAATCACATCGCTTAGACATTGCAAAGGTTTATACAATATTAAAGGGACAGTAAACCTTAAAAATAATGTTATATAATTCTGCACATAGTGCAGAATTATATAACATTATTTAAGTGCTATAGGAGCGAGCTGCACTTAGTGCTATGGCGCGGTCGGGCCGGGCTGTGACTATACAGCTGGCCCGATGCGCTGACTAAATATTACAGACCCGCTCAGCAGAGAGCAGAGAGCGGGTCTGTAAAAGCGCCATAATTTTTACATATTTAAAGGTAAAAAAGGCTATTAGAACTATAGCACTTAAATAATGTTATATAATTCTGCACTATGTGCAGAATTATATAACATTATTTTTAAGGTTTACTGTCCCTTTAAGTTCAAGATAAAAACAGCAATGTCCTATTTAACCTCTTAAGGACATATGACGGATTTTTTCCGTCATAAAACAATTGAGCAAACTGAAAGCTGTGTCCTTAAAGGGTTAAATATATAAATATTTATGACCTTTATTTTATGAGATTGAAACCTTCGTTTAATGGAACATATTTATAAGTTTTTCCTTAAATAATCTAGCTTGACCTAAACTTAAAAAATTGGTATATATACCCACAATACCCTTCTAAATCGAACAGTAAAAGAAAAAAAAAAAAGAAAAGAAGAAGAGAAAAGAAAGGGAAAAAGGCATGGGGGAGTGAAGGGAAAGAGAGACGAACAAGAGCAAAAGCGTCTGTTCTCATTATATTATACTGCTGCTCTTCTATCATCTAGGAAAAAAGATACTAACTCTTAGAAAATGCTGTAGAGAGCTAAGTAACTAAGTCAATATTGCATTTTCAATAGGGGACAATAATTGTTTTTGGGTTTCAGTTTCATATATATCCACGAACGATGCCCATTTTATATAGTATCTCTCAATACCTTTTTCTGTAGAGGTATAGGGGCCTATTTATTAAAGGTCTTGTGGACCTGATCCGGCAGTGCGGATCAGGTCCGCAAGACCTCGCTGAATGCAGAGAGCAATACGCTCTCCGTATTCAGCATTGCACCAGCAGCTCACAAGAGCTGCTGGTGCAACACTGCCCCCTGTTGACTCGCGGCCAATGGCCGCCAGCAGGGCGGTGTCATTCAACCCGATCGTACTCGATAGGGTTGATTTCCGGCTATTCCTGTCCGCCTCATCAGAGCAGGCAGAAAAGAAATGTATAATAAGCGCAGGGTGAGGCCACCTAACTCCTGAGAAACATAGGAGTCCCTATCATAGGTATATAGGAGAAAATAATGAAAATAAGCAGGAGCGCTAAAGCTGAAGGTGGATAGATACAAATAGTGATTTACTAAGTGATAGGATCCTAATAATGTAGAAACCTAATATGTGTATACCAAAGTATAAAGTGAACATACAATAGGACTATAATATATATAGGTCACATAAATTGACGTGACTGAAAAAATATAAATAGTTCCAAAACACTAAATAGTGAATATACCATGTATCTGTCATATAAAAAATGTTAACGTGTAAAAATGAATCAATACTAAATAATCAGTTATAAGGCTCTGCCTAAATTTAATCAGCAAATAAAAACAAACTTTCAAAAGATCAAAACAATCTTGAAAAACTTTCAAAAGATCACAAAAAACAGTACCATTTACACAAAAGCGAACAAACAGCTTTACGTATGCTAGCCAACAATAAAAATCTGATAATCAAGGATGCAGATAAGGGCGGTGGTATTGTCCTACAAGATCTAGGAGATTATCTCAAAGAGGCCAATAGAATTTTAACAGACACTGAATATTATAGGGAAATCTCTTTCAATCCAACAAGTATTTTCCTAAAAGGGTACAGTACACTAATACAAAAGGGCATATCCACAGGTATTCTAAATAAAGAAGAGAAAGAATTTCTCAGTCACAAATCCTAGTGTGGCACACTATTACCACCTGCCCAAAATCCACAAAGATCACATACAATTTATCTTTTTATTTAGATCAATTTTTACAAAAATATGTTGTTACTTTACCCTCCTATATCAGAGATAGCACACATTTACTATATCAACTTAAAAACATTTCTACTAACGATGATCTAATTTGGATCACTTGTGATGTTGGCTCCCTTTATTCTAACATTTGCCATAACATGGGTATTAATGCAGTTTCCATCTTTTTGGAAAAGGACCTATATATGCCAGACATCCAAAAAGAATTTATATTGGAAGGAATAGAATACATCCTCAAGCACAATTATTTTATTTTTCAAGATAGATTTTTTCTACAGGTCAAGGGGACGGCCATGGGTACCAGGTTCGCCCCGAGCTTTGCAAATTTGTTTATGGGAATCTTTGAAGACCGATATATTTATTCCTCAAGCTTTTGGGCGAACCTGGTATACTATGGCCGCTATATAGATGACCTGATTTTTATTTTAAGAGGGAGCCACGAGCTAGCTAATACACTAATAGAACATTTAAATCAGAATCAGATGGGTTTAACCTTCACAGCTAATATACAAAAATCTTCAATAGAATTCTTGGATCTATTACTAAGTTGGGATAATCAAGGTAACATCATTTCTCAAACTTTTTTCAAAAAAGTCGATAGCAACAGCTATCTAGACTTCTCTAGTAACCACCATATAGGGTGGAAAAGAAACATCCCATACAGCCAATTTAAGAGAATACGCAGGAATTGCTCCAATTTAGAATCTTTTGACATTCAAAGCAAGGTTCTTTACCAACGCTTTGTAGACAAAGGTTATCCTATAGATCTACTAAATCAATGTCTTAAAAAAGCACGCAATCTAGATAGAGAATTAATCTTTGAAAAAGTCCAAAATAGCACCAACAATCAAACCAAAAAGAAATCCACAAACAACGTTGTTTGTGAACCACTTTTCATTACACAATACAATAACAACCACTACAAAATTCGAAACATACTACATAAACATTGGAACATTATCCAAAAGGATCCTTTCCTTAAAGATATAGTCGGTGAAAAACCCAAAATTGTATATAGACGAGCTCCCACTTTAAGGAATCAATTAGCCCCCAGTAAAAGAGTAAAACATTGCCAATTTCGGTCCAATAAACAAACCAAAACTTTAAACTTTTTAGCTTCCCATGGATCATTTAAATGTGGCAAAAGAGGTTGCAACATGTGCAAATTTACAATTTCACAAAAATCTTTTAAATCCAATATTACTGGTTTAACTTATCAAATCACACATCGTCTCAATTGCGAATCTAAATATATAGTGTATCTCCTTAATTGTATTTGTGGCGTCCAGTATGTAGGGCGCACTATTAGAAATCTCCGTACCCGTTGGGGTGAACATCATCGAAATTGTAAAAATTGTAAAAAAACTAAAACCAACCATAGTGTCCCCAACCATTGTGAAACGATACACGACGGGAGTTCAGATATCTATAAAATTATCCCTATTGATCATGTACCACCTTCCACAGATTATGATCGTCTGATTAAACTCAGGCAATTAGAAACATATTGGATACACAAACTCAAAACTTTGTATCCATTAGGCTTAAACGCCAATGTAGATTTGGCAGCCTTCACATAAATTATCACTTTTATACAGGTTACATTTATATCTAATATGAGATTTAGCTTTTAGGGTCTAGTACATCATATTTTCTTATATTTTTTGATATACATTAACAAACACTACCATATGTTGATACCACTACATTATATCTCTCTTATTTCTTTTTCTCTTCTTTGTCAGTCTTCAATAATATATTGCATTAATGCAATTTAGACACATATAGAATATGTTATGTTTCCATACACTTATATTTATGTGTATATGCCCATGATGAGCATGTCCACATAGTTGTGTATATGTATGCACTTGTCTATCCGGTTCTAAACCTAATAGTCCAAGCACCCATATAGTTTCATATTATATTATATTTTACATACCTGATTTATATTATTTTCTACGATACACTATTTTGCACATTTCATCTTTTTGAATGTTTGATTATTCATCAATACATACACCTACAATTGTTTATATACATTCTGGATACACTTTTTAGTCTATTTGGTTGTTGTATATGATTGGAAACAATTAATAACATAATTCCCAAATATATTTCCGCCCCAATATATAACATAAATTTTCAAGATAGCTTTACCAATTTCTTGTTCGCCTAACATACAAAAGGTCCCAAGTTCGAGTCCAGTGGAGTCCCAAATATATATATACATATTATTAATCACATAATTCCTAACATATTTCTGCTCCAATATAAAACATAAAAATAGCCCTTCAAGATAGCCTTATCAATTTCATGCTCGCTTAACATACAGAAGGTCCCAAGTTCAAGTCCAGTGGAGCCATAAAATAAAATATATATATACATATATATTTTTTACAATTTTTATATGTCACTTATTTATAGTAAGCATTTGTCACGAACATTTCTTTTTTAGTTTTATATTTATAAGAAAATTCCTTTTAGTTTGGTTTTAAAAATTAGAGTCATTTATTAAAAAGACCAAATAAGATGATCTTCTAGACATTGTGAGACATGTAGATCAATTTATATATTTTGTATCAATACTAATCCTTTTTGCAAGAAATTCAAACAAGACATAAAGGTAGCCTTTTGATTTTTCCATTGCCTAGCACACATTAGGTCCTGGGTTCGAATCCAACCAGGAGATGAGATATACATATACACACATGTTAATATATGTCCAGTTTACTATGAGATATTTTATTTTTTTCCAGATATATTTGGTAATTGCGAATAGGGTTTTTTATATACTTTTTATTTAAGTGTTATCTGTGTGGTCACAATTGTTCAAACCAATTTATACAATGTATCAAAAGTTAAATGTTTTTGCAATTGCAACATTGTTAATAGAGTTGACCTTTTGTTTCAATTCCGGGTCACTGTGGGTTTAAATAGATCTCTATTGTTAACTATGATTATGCCTGATGAAACGGTCTGGAATAGACTGAGAAACGCGTTGCAAAATAAATACTGTTTGTTTTATACCACGACCCGGTATTTTTGCTTCTTTCCACGATCCACCTGTTTTTGAAACAGGACTTTTACCACGGAACCTTTCATACACTGACACTGTCGTTTTTGGAGAAAAGTCTCGGTGGCGTGAGTGCAGCAGGAGAACACCTATCAGCTTGCAGCTCACCTGGTCCGGCCATTGGCCCTAAAAAACGTGGGTGCTACTTTCTAGACGCCTATCTGGATTCCACAGGTCCTCTGGGTGAGACCTCCAGCGTACTGACTGCTGGAATTTGAATGTCAGCCTGCTTTATCGCACCTTATTCATTTAAGGTGCCACTTTCCTTGTGAGTAGTTTTTTGCACATCACTTTTATATTTGTTGTTTGAACGATTCACACTATGTTGGCGCCCCTTGTTTATCTTCCATTCTAGACACCCTGACCCATCGCACCGCGGGACACAAGAGGAGCACGCCAAACACCTGAACACATCACCGTTCACATATTAGGATTGGACACTTATTTTTTACATCACAGCAATTTTTGGGACATTGATAAGTACTTTTTTTATATATTTTACTAATCGCCACAAATATCATTGTTTATCTGTGATATCTGATTATTTCAATGTATCACTAATATTATACACAAATTGTCCTGAGCACTTGTTTTACACACAATTTATTTTCGTCATTATTATAAAAAAATTTTACACATACCAAACACTGTGCTGTTTATAAAATTTTTTTTTTTTTTTTTTTTTTTTTTTTTTTTTTTTTTATTTATGCATACGGGTACAAACCCAATCATAAAGTGGTAGGTCCCACTTTGATAACCTGTGTTCCAAGCGCATCCTCTTAAGTTTTTTCCTCCTCAGGAATTTCTTTTTATAATATCAATACATGTATATGTTAAAAACGGACGTCTCCGTATATAAAAGGTTGCCACCACAAAGAAGGGAAAATAGTCACTGAATGTCTTTTCTTAAATTGGAGTAGCTAAAAAATCCGGATAAATAGTCTTTCTGGGAGCAAAGAGCTCAAGCTTACCCCAAACACTTTGGCACTCGATTCCGTTGAGTGAAATTACCGCCGTGCGGAATGACATCACCTATATGGGTGCTGTCCTCAGTGCACAATTTGATTGGTCCTTGTGCGGTCAACTTGAAATGATAGCTACCGTATTCTCCAACACAGAGTATCCGCTCTTTAGTGTCCAAAGGCACGCAGGGTACTCTATAGCAAGAAGGTGTTGGAAATGTAGATAGTGAAGCTAGTGAATGATCCTTGGTCTCGCTTCAGATCAAAATAGGCAGTATATAGTGCACCAATAAGCACAAATATATGGTAGGTTCGTCCTGGATCGTCGGATTGTACTGGTTAATCAGGTGATTGGTCCCAAAGTTTGTGGTGTTGACCAGGAACCCACAACGGCACCACAGTGACAATCGTAAAACACAAGTTGTAGCTTCAACTATGGATAGAGTATGTAATGTCCATACATAGCAACTGACATCAACGCGTTTCTCCCTATACAGGGCTTTTTCAAGATCTTGAACTCCAAAACATATGGACCAGGTCAGCTTCCGAAAAGTGACATCTAGGACAATAGTTTTGGGTATTAGGGTACCAACGATTGAGTTTAGCTGGTGTAATATAAACCTGATTAATAAATTTTACATGGCATTCCCGCCATGCTGCAAAGAGTGTAGCTTTATCCACTTTTTGTATACTGTATTTCACCAAATACTCACCAGATGTATCTAGCATTTGTTGCCAACTTCTATCCAAATTCTGTAAATAAGCTTCACCTAAATTAGAAAGTATTAACTTATACCAAAAATTAATCGAATGAATACCATTTTGGAATAGTGATAATCCCATTTGCAACCCGTTGTATCCAACTGAAATTAAAATTCTTGTTGGACTCATAAAACCAATGACAGATTTGCAAATAGGCATAGAAGTCTGTATTGGGGAGATCATATCTGTTTTTTAGGTCTTCAAAGGTACATATTCGAGAGGTACCCGATTCATTAAGTTGAAATACATGTGTAAGTCCCAAACTACTCCATCTATTAAATAGTTTACTATTAACGCCAGGTAGAAATCGAGGGTTACCCGTTATGGGTAAAAGATTTGACATATGGGAATCCATATTTAATAATGATCTTAGGCGTTGCCATGCGCTAATAATATAGTATATAATGTGCATCCTTTTTATTCTAACCGGTATATGTCGAATAGGACAGTGTAATAAAGCAGTTAAAGAAAATGGAGAGACCAGCTTTTTTCCACCTCTAAGTAAGCAATATAGTTACCATCTGTAAGCCAATCCATTGCGATTTTCGCTAGACATACACTGTTATATATAGATAAAGAAGGGAAGGATAGCCCCCCAAACTGTCTTAGATGTGTTAGTTTTTCCAATGCCATTCGACTTTTACCTGTACCCCACAGAAATCTTCTACAAATTTTATTCATATAGTAATATCTTTTTTTATTTAGTGGAATGGGTACATTTTGTATTAGGTATACGCATTTTGGCAATATAATCATTTTGATTAAATTGATTTTAGCTGTAAGCGAAAGTGGAATATGGGAGCAATTAGTTAAGTTTTGTTTAATTTTCTCAAATAAAATACAGAAGTTCCTTGAATACCAATATTTCGGGCAGTTGACTATTGATCCCTAAGTATGTAAGCTGGTCTTTTACAATTTTAAAAGGTACAAAAGATTTATCAAGTGGGGATTATTGAGCCATAGTATTTCTGATTTGGTAGCATTCACTTGGTAACTAGAGAACGAACCAAACTCCTGAATACATTTTAAGATATATGGAATCTCTAATTGTGTATTATTAAGAAATAATAACAGATCATCTGCATAAAGTAGGAGTTTAAGCTTCTTATCCCCAAGGGAGATACCTTGAAGTTTCATTCTAAATAATATAGCAAGGGGCTCGATTGCTAAGTTGAAAAGTAAAGGAGAGATTGGACACCCCTGCCGTGTGCCTTTTGCCATAGAAAAACTATTAGTTAAGGACCCGTTTAGCAGTATTGAAGAAGAAGCTTCAGAATATATTAATTTAATACAGTTTGAGAATAAACCTTTAAATCTAAATTGACTCATTGAATGGAAGAGATGGTCCCATGCAATTGAGTCAAACGCCTTCTGGGCATCAATTGATAAAATAGCTTGATCGTGTAAGATTTTAGATTATTTTTGTTTATCGAGATTCCACTAGTCACCCAAAAGTTAAAAAAAAATCTGAATATTAGCAGATGGATTTCTATGTGCCATAAAGCCGACCTGGTCCACATGTATTAAAGAGTCTAGGGGCCCTTTCAGTCTATGTGCCATTATACCCATGAACAATTTGTAGTCACTATTCAACAATGAAATTGGACGATATGAGTCTAACGAAGTTGGGTCTTTACCTTACTTCTGAATAAGTGTAATCGTGGTAGCTGAGAAATATGGGGAGGGTTTTATTCCATTTACAAAATAGTAATTTTACTTATTTTAATAGAGTAGGTGTAATTTCTTCTTTTAGCATTTTGTAGAATTCATCTGGTAAAAGATCAGGGCCAGCAGCTTTATTCATTTTCAATTTATCGTTTGCATGTTGTATTTCAGTTTCCGTTATAGGTGAATTCAGTACTTCTAAATGCTCAGGAGACGGACAGGAACTGTTATATTCTGCCAAAATGTAGTTTTATTAGAGGAATTTATCTCTGTTGGGGAATACAGTTCTTTAAAAAAAAAAAATTGTAGAACACCTGGCTAATATCCTCAGATTTATTAAATTTGACATCATCCTTTTTAATAACTTTAATATAATTCTGTTTTTTTTGGTTCTTGACACATCTAGCTAAGTATTTACCAATTTTATACCCGTATCTATATAGCTAACTACACTTATTAACCCCTAATCTGCTGCCCCCAATGTCACTGCCACTATACTAAAGTTATTTACCCCTAAACCTAACCCTAAGTCTAACCCTAACGTAACCCTAACCCTAACACCCACTAACTTTAACATAATTAAAATAATTCTAAATAAAAATTACAATTAATACCTAAATTATTCCTATTTAAAAATAAATAAATACTTACCTGTAAAATAAACCTAAGCTAGCTACAATATAACTAATAGTTACATTGTAGCTATCTTAGGTTTTATTTTTATTTCACAGGTAAGATTGTATTTATTTTAACTAGGTTGATTAGTTAGTAAATAGTTATTAACAATAGGCTAGATTACGAGTTTTGCGGTATGAGGGGTGCGGTATTAACATGCACGTTATTGTCACCGCTCACTTTCCTACAGCACTGGTATTACAGGTGAACAAAAACCCGGCGTTATCAGGCAAGAAGTGAGCGTAAAGAAAAATTGTGCTCCATACCCCACTCCAATACCAGCGCTGCTGAAAGCAACGGTGAGCTGGTTTTACGTTCTCATGCACAATTTCCCCATAGACATCAATTGGGAGAGCCGGCTGAAAAAAAGCCTAAAACCTGCAAAAAAGCAGCATAAAGCCCCGTAACGCAGCCCCATTGATTCCTATGGGGAAACAAATTTTCTGTTTACACCTAACACCCTAACATGAACCCTGAGTCTAAACACCCCTAATCTTACACTTATTAACCCCTAATCTGCCGACCCTGACATCGCCGACACCTACATTATACTTATTAACCCCTAATCTGCCACTCCGAACATCGCCGCCACTATAATAAACATATTAACCCCGAAAACCGCTGCACTCCCGCCTCACAAACACTAGTTAAATATTATTAACCTACCTACATTTATTAACCCCTAATCTGCCACCTTCAACGTCGCCGCCACTATACTACATTTATTAACCCCTAAACCTAAGTCTAACCCTAACACCCCCTAACTTAAATATAATTAAAATAAATCTAAATAAAAATTCCTATCATTACCTAAATAATTCCTATTTAAAACTAAATACTTACCTGTAAAATAAACCCTAAGCTAGCTACAATATAACTAATAGTTACATTGTAGCTAGCTTAGGGTTTATTTTTATTTTACAGACAAGTTTGTATTTATTTTAGCTAGGTAGAATAGTTACTAAATAGTTATTAACTATTTACTAACTACCTAGCTAAAATAAATACAAATTTACCTGTAAAATAAAACCTAACCTGAGTTACACTAACACCTAACACTACAATTAAATAAATTACCTAAATTAAATACAATTACCTAAATTAAATTACAAAAAAAAAACCCACTAAATTGCACAAAATAAAAAAAGAAATGATCAGATATTTAATTAATTACACCTAATCTAATAGCCCTATGAAAATAAAAAAAGACCCCCAAAATAAAAAAAAATCCTAGCCTACAATAAACTACCAATAGCCCTTAAAAGGGCCTTTTGCGGGGCATTGTCCCAAAGAAATCAGCTCTTTTACCTGTAAAAAAAATACAAACACCCCCCCCAACAGTAAAACCCACCACCCACACAACCAACCCCCCAACAGCCAATAGAATGCGAGCTCAATCCTATTGGCTGATTGAATCAGCCAATAGGATTGAAGCTCAATCCTATTGGCTGATTGCATCAGCCAATAGGATTTTTTAGCCTTTAATTCTGATTGGCTAACAGAATTCTATCAGCCAATTGGAATTCAAGGGACACCATCTTGGATGACGTCACTTAAAGGAACATTCATACGGGAAGAAGACTTCGTTTGAAGAGGATGTTCCGCGCTGGATGGATGAAGATAGAAGATGCCGTCTGGATGAAGACTTCTGCTCGTCTGGAGGACCACTTCTGCCGGCTTAGATGAAGACTTCTCCCGGCTTCCTTGAGGACTTCTTGCCGCTTTGCTGAGGACTTCTCCTGGCTTCGTTGAGGATGGATGTCTGGTTTTCAAAACTGTAAGTGGATCTTCGGGGGTTAGTGTTAGGTTTTTTTAAGGGTTTATTGGGTGGGTTTTGTTTTTAGCTTAGGGTTTGGGCAGAAAAAGAGCTAAATGCCCTTTTGAGGGCAATGCCCATACAAATGCCCTTTTCAGGGCAATGGGGAGCTTAGGTTTTTTAGTTAGGATTTTATTTGGGGGGTTGGTTGTGTGGGTAGTGGGTTTTACTGTTGGGGGGGTGTTTGTATTTTTTTTACAGGTAAAAGAGCTGATTTCTTTGGGGCAATGCCCAGCAAAAGGCCCTTTTAAGGGCTATTGGTAGTTTATTGTAGGCTAGGGTTTTTTTATGTTGGGGGGCTTTTTTATTTTGATAGGGCTATTAGATTAGGTGTAATTAGTTTAAATATCTGATCATTTCTTTTTTTATTTTGTGTAATTTAGTGGGGGGGTTGTAATTTAGGTAATTGTATTTAATTTAGGTAATTTATTTAATTGTAGTGTTAGGTGTTAGTGTAACTCAGGTTAGGTTTTATTTTACAGGTAAATTTGTATAACTAGGTAGTTAGTAAATAGTTAACTATATAGTAACTATTCTACCTAGTTAAAATAAATACAAACTTGCCTGTAAAATAAAATTAAACCCTAAGCTAGCTACAATGTAACTATTAGTTATATTGTAGCTAGCTTAGGGTTTATTTTACAGGTAAGTATTTAGTTTTAAATAAGAATAATTTAGGTAATGATAGTAATTTTAATTTAGATTTATTTTAATTATATTTAAGTTAGGGGGTGTTAGGGTTAGACTTAGGTTTAGGGGTTAATAACTTTAGTAGCGGCGACGTTGGGGGCGGCAGATTAGGGGTTAATAACTGTAATGTAGGTTGCTGCAGTGTTAGGAACAGCAGATTAGGGGTTAATAATATTTAACTAGTGTTTGCGAGGCGGGAGTGCGGCGGTTTAGGGGTTAATATGTTTATTATAGTGGTGGCAATGTCGGGAGCAGCAGATTAGGGGTTAATAATTTTATTTTAGTGTTTGCGATGCGGGAGGTCCTCGGTTTAGGGGTTAATAGGTAGTTTATGGTTGTTAGTGTACTTTTTAGCACTTTAGTTATGAGTTTTATGTTACAGCTTTGTAGCGTAAAACTCACAACTACTGACTTTAGAATGCGTTACGAATCTTGCGAGATAGGCTGTACCGCTCACTTTTTGGCCTCCCAGAAAAAGCTTGTAATATTGGCGCTATGGAAGTCTCATTGAAAAAAGACTTTATGGGGGCGGAGCTAGCTATCACTGGGATAAGACGCACATTTCTGGAGCTCCTGACTCATACTATAATTTTAAAGGATTTGGTGCCTACTTTTCCTATTTTTTAATCTGATCTGGAAGTGCACATGGTGTACTATCTTGTCACTGCTTTTGGGAAACATTGCAGTGTTCCAGGCTCTAATTTTGGCAACTTATGATCTCCACCTTTCACTGGCCTACTGTGAACGTGCTATGATATGGCCACAATAATTCTCAGTCAGCTACAAGATCTGCTAGATCACTTTGCCGAAGCTTTCTTGGATGTAGTGGTCGGGGCTTTCAAGTCTCCAGACTTTCACATTACCTCTTCAGCTACCCTACCTGTTTGTTGAAAGAAGTGCGATGGTGCAGAGGATGTGGCAGAGGCCGTGCGGCCACCATCTTTATTATCAAGGCAGACACACACTTTATTGCAATGCAACATAGAGGAGGTTGGGCAGACCAATGTGCAGGAAGCTGGAAAGGATCTTGAGGCCGATGCTGAACCGCATGGCTTACAGTTGGATACGTTTTGTGGGGGCCTGAAAGAGGAGATAAGGATGCACGCGTTGCTGGGTACTAAAGAGTGGTTATGGGCGCGAGGACCGCGCATGACTTCTGACTATCAGATAATATATCGGAGCTCCCTGGAGAGGTATGAACTACCTGGCGGTGATAATATGAAGCTGTATGGACGTGGAACTTGTGAGTTAAAACTGTGCTGGGCCCCTCAGATTTGGGGCATTGTCGCAAGTTGGTGGTCTCTGCTGGGACTTAGGCAATGTGAGCAATATGCTTCCTGTGGCTTCAGAAGAGGCATCGGTTAATTTAGAGACAGCCTTTATACCCACGAAGGGTGAAGCAAATGCGGACACTGAGACTTTTCTATAAATCACTTTAATATTATGCCTTCCTTGTTATTTTTTAATGGAAAGTTTGAATCGTATACCCACTCCTGGTATAATAGACCCACTCTCCTACCTACTAACAGTGATGAGAAGTATAATGTTTTTATTCCTTTTGGAGTTTAGGTGTTTTTTGTTTTCTATAAGATAAAGCTACCAGCCATACAGAGCCCATTGTTTTCTTATAGTCCCTATTTTATCCTGCACAAATTGTCATGTTTGACCCATATGTTCTTGTGCCATGTTTGTAGCTCCCAATTCACGTTATTTGAAGGTATATTATATTATATATACATATCCTAGAGGTCTACTTTATGTTAGCTTGGTTTGGTGGTACTTTGCATAATTGACTTTTGCACAGAGCTTTTATTAGTTAAGGCAGATGAGAGATAACCATTTTGTTATAACAGTTCTTTTGGATCATGCTGCAATTATTATATACTATATAATTGAATTATTCAGTCTCATGTTTAAAGTTGCAGTTCACTGTTTTCATATTTTTTTTATTTTTATTTTTTTTTTAGATTAAGGTAACCCTGCCATTTGCTACATCTCTCTCCCTACTATGTTTGTATTTGTTATGTATGCACCATGTGTTTTAACTGTTTGATATGTGTTCCCTGGGGTATTAATTGAATTTACACAAAATTACATCTTAACTGCTAGATTAGTAGGAATATTTCCAGGAGGATTTTAGGCTTGACACTCCTTAGTAGATTTAAATTTTTGACCTAACTCAGCAAGTGATAGTTAGTCCTGGACTTGGTGACCTATACCCCATTAAGCTATTGTTTATTATTGTATTTAGCCGACTGGGTGCACTATATTGCAGATACATAGCTTTGGCTATTAGGGGGTGGATGAAGTTTATACTGATGTGTAGCCTGCATATTCCTAAAACCATATGGAGCAGTCTAGTTTTATCACATTATACCTATATTTTGGTATTATGTACAGAGGGTGGGGGGCTGTCTGTGGCCGAGATGGCCTACCCATGTTTACCTGTATACTTCAACCCTGTAGTATTAGTATTTTTCTTAATACCTGCGGTAGCTGCACATAGTCCTATGTTTTTGAACTATATATCAATCCTCTCTCCTAATTTGAACAAGGTATCTCTTGGTTTTAAACTATCCTAGGATATCTGGGTGCTAGATTCACTATACTATCTCATTGCCGCATTGTGTATGCTGTTGGGCTCTCATGTCACCCTGGCGCATTTGAAAAGAGCGCGCCAGGTTCGCATATAAGTTTTCAAATTCCCCACCGTGATAGAGTTTCTAGGTCACAGATTTTCCCTATCATGTTGTGCTCCGTTCCCCCCATTATATTGCTTACTTCTTAAGCTTAGGGACACAGATCCCATATGCAACTCCCTATATTATGCTTCAATGTGCTTACCCAAAGAGGAAATTGATATACCCCTTCCTACTACTTTAAATGAGGTATTTTTTGTATAGGATCTTTCTCCTGATTTAAGGCAACTATTTGAGCAAAGTAAACATATTTTTTGGGGGGATATTACAATATATTATAGGTTGTTTGGAAATGGCTTTTGATGTTTTTATCCTACTGACTGTACTAAATATGTGTTGGATTTTTTTTTTTAATTTTTATTATTCTGATATTTATAGTTGTCTCATAGATGCCAAAATTCCTGTATAAGACTACTTGATGTGAAAGACCATATGTTACCTGTAATTTGTTTGCACTAACCTCAATAAAAATCTTTAAAAAAAAAAAAAAAAAAAAAGACTTTATGCAAATTGCGTCAGTTCATTTGCGTTAAGGCCAAAAAAGTGTGCGGTGCCCCTAAACCTGCAAGACTCGTAATAGCAGTGGTAGTGAAAAAGCAGCGTTATGAGCCCTAACGCTTCTTTTTCACTCATAATGCAAAACTCGTAATCTAGCCATATTTACAAAAGGACATTTAGCTCTTTTACGGTGCCCAAAGCCCCTAATCTAAAAATAAAACCCACCCAATAAACCCTTAAAAAAAAACCTAACACTATCCCCCGAAGATCCACTTACAGTTTTTGAAGACCGGACATCCATCCTCATCCAGCCGGGAGAAGTCTTCATCCAAGCGGCAAGAAGTCCTCAACGAAGCCGGGAGAAGTCTTCATCCAAGCGGCAAGAAGTCGTCCTCCAGGAGGGCAGAAGTCTTCATCCAGACGGTATCTTCTATCTTCATCCTTCCGACGCGGAGCAGCTCCATCTTCAAGACATCCGGCGAGGAGCATCCTCTTCATATGGTCTTAGCCGTACACTGAAGGTTCCCTTGAATTCTGATTGGCTGATAGAATTCTATCAGCCAATCAGAATTAAAGGGTAAAAAATCCTATTGGCTGATGCAATCAGCCAATAGGATTGAGCTTCAATCCTATTGGCTGATCCAATCAGCCAATAGGATTGAGCTCGCATTCTATTGGCTGTTCCAATAAGCCAATAGGATTGAGCTCGCATTCTATTGGCTGTTCCAATCAGCCAATAGAATGCAAGCTCAATCCTATTGGCTGATTGGATCAGCCAATAGGATTAAAGCTCAATCCTATTGGCTGATTGCATCAGCCAATAGGATTTTTTACCCTTTAATTCCGATTGGCTGATAGAATTCTATCAGCCAATCGGAATTGAAGGGATGCCATCTTGGATGACGTCCATTTAAGGGAACCTTCAGTTTACGGCTGGGACCATATGAAGAGGATGCTCCGCACCAGATGTCTTGAAGATGGAGACACTCCGCGTCGGAAGGATGAACACAGAAGATGCCGTCTGGATGAAGACTTCTGCCCGCCTGGAGGACGACTTCTTGCCGCTTGGATGAAGACTTCTCCCGGCTTTATTGAGGACTTCTTTCCGCTTGGATGAAGACGTCTCCCGGCTGGATGAGGATGGATGTCCGGTCTTCAAAAACTGTAAGTGGATCTTTGGGGGTTAGTATTAGGTTTTTTAATGGTTTATTGGGTGGGTTTTATTTTTAGATTAGGGACTTTGGGCACCGTAAAGGAGCTAAATGCCTTTTTAAGGGCAATGCCCATCCAAATGCCCTTTTCAGGGCAATGGGGATCTTAGGTTTTTTAGGTAGGTTTTTATTTGGGGGGGTTGGTTGTGTGGGTGGTGGGTTTTACTGTTGGGGGTTGTTTGTATTTTTTTTTTACAGGTAAAAGAGCTGATTTCTTTGGGGCAATGCCCCGCAAAAGGCCCTTTAAAGGGCTATTGGCAGTTTAGTGTAGGCTAGGGGTTTTATTATTGGGGGGGGGGATATTTTTATAGGGCTATTAGATTAGAGTAATTCGTTGTTGTTTTTTATATATTTTTTTGTGTAATTTAGTGTTTATTATTTTTTGTAATTTAGATAAATGCATTTTTTTAATTTAATTAATTTAATTTAGTGTAATGTTAGGTTTAACTGTGAAACAGGTTAGGTTTTATTTTACAGGTAAATTTGTATTTATTTCTACTAGGTAGTTAGTAAATAGTTAATAACTATTTACTAACTAATCAACCTTGTTAAAACAAATACAAACTTACCTGTGAAATAAAAATAAAACCAAAGATAGCTACAATGTAACTATTAGTTATATTGTAGCTAGCTTAGGGTTTATTTTACAGGTAAGTATTTAGTCTTAAATAGGCATTATTTAGGTAATAATTGTAAGTTTTATTTAGATTTATTTTAATTATTATTATTATTATTATTATTATTATTATTAAAGTTAGGGGTGTTATGGTTAGGGTTAGACTTAGGGTTAGGTTTAGGGCTTAATATATTTATTTAGTGCTAGTGATGTGGTAGGCCAGCAGTTTAGGGGTTAATAACTTTAGTATAGTGGCGGCGGCGACGTTGGGGTCGGCAGATTAGGATTCCCCATAGACATCAATAGGGGTGCGTTATGGAGCTTTACGCTCCGTCATTGCAGGTGTTAGGCTTTTTTTTAGCCGGCTCTCCCCATTGATGTCTATGGTGAATCACGCACAAGCACGTCAAAGCAGCTTAAAGCAGCGCTGGTATTTGTGTGCGGTATGGAGCTCAATACTGGCTTTTTGCAAACCTGTAATAGCAGTGCTATTAAAGGTGAGCAGTGGAAATAACTTGCAAGTTAGTAGCGAGCCACTCATAACGCAAAACTCGTAATCTGGCCTACTGTTAGCTAATATCCGGTCTGCAGATATTCTATGCATTCCAAGCTGGACTGATTTTTTAGGCACCCTGACCTTCAAGCAGCTGGGCAGGACGATGTAAAGTTCCCCTCATGGCTGCTAGATCTTATTCCTTTGGAAGCTGCTCCTTTATCCATAGCTCAGGTCTGTGGTCTGTGTACACTGATTCATTTCAGACCTGTTAAGCTTGCATATCTTTGCTGTATGACAAGCGGACAGCTCCACCTACTGGCCTGTCCTTATTTTAATCAATGCACTCTGCTTCTCAGTGCTTTTCAATAGCAGTCACATGACTGAAAAAAGGGAGTTATTCTGAAATGGCGCAAATTGAACCGGCGCAAACCGAGTGCCACCTGTATATATATTTGTTAATACATATATATTTATAGGGAACACATAGTTCCCATAGACGACAATGTAAATGCACTTTTCAGTGCCGTTTGTTTTTCTAACACCCCACACCAGCACACATCACACAGTTTTTTTGGGCCAATTGGGGCACATTTATAAAATTGCTACCACAAGCTCACAGTAGCAATAACCAGCCACTTGTAATTGCTGGTTAGTTATTGTTGGCTCATTTGCGGGTGCGCAATAAATAAGTGCTCCCCTTGTAATCTAGCCTTTAGTGTATTGCTTAGGTATTGTAATCATTTATGTTATTAAACATGTTTTAGCATTAGAAAGGATTCTCCAGATAGAGGGAAAGTAACATTTGATGTATTCGTTTAAAACCTATTTATTTATACATATTTTTTAGTTTCTCTACATTGTGTTTGAAAGGTTAGAAGGTTCTTACGTAAACATTGTGTACAGAAAAATATTTAAAGCAGTGTCAATTATTAATGTCATGTTAAGCTCATGTTCTCAGGCTATTTAGAGATTAATAATACAGTACTATTTCTTATTAAAGATGTCTTTGTAAACTGCAAGAATGTAATCATGTGATAATTTCAATCTAGACAAAAAAAAAAAGGATTTTTTTTCATCTGATACATTCTGTACATAAAAAGTCAGCAGATTTATGGAGAAAAATGGTCCAAAATCTAAACTTGAAATTAGTGCTCCCTCTTGAGGAACAAAAATGTATTGCAAAGCTCATTCATACATTAGATTAGAACACTCTATGCAAGATACATGAACAACACATAAACAAAAGAACATGCCATTGTCCTAATTTACTCGTTCTGAAATAAGACTCACCCCTTATAAAAAAAAAATGATCACTTATTGGGGTTTAGCATTTCACACAAGGCAACAATAGATTTTTTTGAAGTAGTTAAACAAACATATATACAGTTATGTGAACACATTTCAAATGAGCAATTTTTTTAGCAGTATAGCTACTAAAATTTACCCATACCAGACCTGATATATTAGGTCATATGACATAACATTTCATCCATCTAGTGACAGCTATTACTTTCTATATCTACATATATGGACCTAATTAGGACCTCCACCATATCAAATAATCACAACTGTTTTATTCCAATAAAAAGCTTAACCACATCTCCCACCCCCACAGCATTATCACTTGACATTTTAAGAAGCTTTTAAAAAATGTATTTTGTATGCAGATATTTGGCAATATGGTAATTCATTCCTGATCTTGGGTGACCATATTACCGCTTTAAAAAGGGACACATATGAAAAATACATATCTCAGGGTTGTTTTCAGGGCTGTTTAAATAAATGGTTTGAATATATTATTATTAAATTAAATTTATTATTATTAAAGCGTAATATGGTCACCCTATCCTGATCTATATAAAATGTTTTATACCCCTATATCCCTAAATGTGGTTTTTCGCTGAAGCTATTAACTGACTATCCAGATTGCTGGAGACCCTCTTAAACCTGATCATGTAGGAGGGTAATAACAATAGAAAAAATTATGGCTGCAGAGGAGGTTACAATTAAATTTAATTGCGATGGGGTTGGGAGTCAAGACACAGAGAACTCTTGCCTGTACTGAGTAAGTCTACACAGGGAATCAAATATAGAGCAAATCTCTTAGTTAGTGGTATAGTCCAAAACGCTGTACAAAGTAGAGATCCAAAGGCAATCCAAATCAGGCAAGGGGTCAGGGGAGGAGGCAAATGTTCAGAGTCAAATAACAAGACCAAGGGTCAGGAACCAGAAATACAACAAACAAGGAGAAGTATAATGCCAGCTATCACAACAGACACAGCTCTGCAATAACCAGGCACAGTTTCACTGGTCCTGTTTGAATTTATAGTGTTTCATATCCTGGTGGCATTATTTCTGGAGGAAGGGCTTACATTCAATGATCCATCAGTATGGTTTGTTGGAAGCATCATATATGCACGCACTGTACCCTTAAGAGAAGAGCATTTGTGTGCTCCCACTAAACCAGCACAGGAAGCAGGGAGCTGACAGAGTGCAGAAGCACCCCACTGAGGGCGTCAATGGAGACCCATACAAATCTGCCTTCAGGGACCAGCGTGCACAGGTCGACAAGCCACTTCACCACAACACCGGCAAGATACAGGAGCTGTGAAAGGTAAGTTCTGACAGATAGGATCATGGCAGCCATAATAATTAATGAGTGTGTAGGATGTTGTGTTTTAAATGCAGTGGGGAGGGTTTTGGGCCATCCATTACAGATAGTATCACAGTTGGCATTAAATGCAACAAGGAGCAATTGTGACATTATTGTTAATAAATAAATGGAAAGGTCGCAGTTAGGGTTAATTTAGGCTTACAAAACTATTCCAGCACAATAAAACCACTTGTATCTAAAATCTCCACCTTCACCGACTCTATATTCATCAACACTGCACCCACTACAGCACGTCACGTAAGCCACGCCAAAAAACAAACAGGGGGCATAGCTAACCGTCAAGCTAGCAAGACGTGTACTGAGGGAGCTTCTCACCTAACTCCTTAAAATCACCCTAATTTAGCACATAATTAGAGTCAAATTTATTCCTATCTTGTCATACCTCGCCTAGAGCACAGCAGTGTTACTGAAAGAGGAGGTTGCAGAACTGAACAGGATCGCCCTGCGGCGTGGATGCCCCTGGAGAGCTCACGAGCAAGAACCTAAATCTCCAACTTTAACATCCCAGGACACGCTGCACCCATACAGTAGCTCTCCAGAGGGTCAGG